>NW_019944884.1:101706-106066 GCF_002910315.2 Salvelinus sp. IW2-2015 | reverse complement strand
AAGAGGCGGGGTGGAGGGATGGGATGGAGGGATGAGGGATAGGTGGCGGAAGGAAGTGGGGAGGAGGGAGGAGAGGGAGGGAGGGGAAAAGAGAAAAGGGCACGGGGAAAAAAAGGAAGGGAAGGGGGGGGAGGATGAGGGAAAAAAAAGGAGGGAAAGCTGAAGGAGGGTAAGGGACGAGAAAAAATGAAGGAAGGGGAGGACGAAGAAAAGGAGAAGAGGGGACGAGGGGATGGAGGGAGGAGAGGGAGGGGAGGGAGAGGATGAGGGAAGAGAGGGAATGGAGGAAGAGAGGAGGGAGGGAGGGAGGAGGAGAGGAAGAAAGGAGGGAGGGGGAGAGGGAGGCGGTGATAGAGAAGGGCGAGCGGAGGGAGGGAGGAGGGAGGGGATGGAGGGAGGAGAGGGAGGGAGGAGGGACACAATATCACAACCATTTGACCAACAGGAATCCCTTGTGGGCTTCCACATCTCAGGTAGGGCTGCCCCATCAGGAGAGGGTGACCCCAGGGCTTCCACATCTCAGGCAGGGCTGCCCCATCAGGAGAGGGTGACCCCAAATCCCCTCCACAACACCAGCAGTATAAACAGGCCCAGGGACTAGAGGGACCTGCCATGCCACCCCTATTACCTGGTTTCAGTCTGAGAGAGACTCATCAATGTGGACACAGGGGACCAGACCTCCACCTCACTGGACACGCCYAGGGACCCAACCCAGTCTGATACCAGATCCTGTTTGTGCCAATACTTTGCTGTCATTGGTCCCGTGTGGCCTAGTTGATAGAACATGGTGCGTTTGGTTGTGAATTAGATTCTGACGTGGAATCAGTATGAAAAATGTATTGCACTCGCTAACTGTGAGTTGCACTAGATAAGAGCGTCTGCTAAATTATGTAAAATGTAATTGTCAGGATCAGGCTAGACCCAACAAAGCAACCTACACCTCAGCAGCAGGGGACCAAGCACCCTGGACTCAGATCACGTTAGCTAGCACTGAGCTGTGCCTTTTGAGAGAGACATCAGATCACGTTATAGCTAGTACTGAGCTGTGCCTTTGATGTGTGCTCAGGAATAAGCATGGCATCAACGTGTGCTCAGATTCAGAAATATTCTGCATCCACAGAACAATACATGCCTGCCTGGCTGGCTGGCTGACTGTAACAGCTAAAGGATTATCCCTCAAGGTGATCAAGACAAAGGAGATGATTGTGGACTACAGGAAAAGGAGGACCGAGCACACCGCCATTCCCATCGACGGGGCTGTAGTGGAGTAGGTTGAGAGCTTCAAGTTCATTGGTGTCCACATCACCAACAAACTAACATGGTCCAAGCACACCATGTCAGTCGTGAAGAGGGCACGACAAAACCTATTCCCCTTTAGGAGACTGAAAACATTTGGCATGGGTCCTCAGATCCTCAATAGGTTCTACAGCTGCACCATCGAGAGCATCCTGACTGGTTGCATCACTGCCTGGTATGGGAACTGCTCGGCCTACGACCGCAAGGCACTAGAGAGGGTAGTGCGTACGGCCCAGTACATCACTGGGGTCAAACTTCCTGCCATCCAGGACCTCTATACCAGGCGGAGAAAGGCACTAAAAAGGGTCAAAGACTCCAGCCACCCTAGTCATAGACTTTTCTCTCTACTACCGCACGGCAAGCGGTACCGGAGAGCCAAGTTTAGTTCCAAGAGGCTTCTTAACAGCTTCTACCCCCAAGACATAAGACTCTTGAACAGCTAATCAAAGTTGCATTGCCCCCTCTCTTTCACACTGCTGCTACTCACTGTTTATTATCTATGCATAGTCACTTTAACTCTACCTACATGTACATATTACCTCAATTACCTCGACTAACCGGTGCCCCCGCACATTGACTCTGTACCAGTTCCTCCATGTATATAGTCTCACTATAGTTATTTAACTGCTGCTGTTTAATTATTTGTTACTTTTATTTCTTATTTTTTGTAGGTATTTTTTTTGTTGTCTTTTTATTTTCTTAAAACCTCATCGTTGGTTAAGGGCTTGTAAGTGAGCATTTCACTGTAAGGTTGTATTCGGCGCATGTGACAAATACAATTGGATTTGATTTGATTTGATTATAACCCCCACAGCTTTCAAGCAGCTGATCTCAGAAAGTTCTCCTGAAGCAGAATGTTTCTCTGATGTTTTCTACAGAGAAGAGGCATGTGGAATAGAAAGCTCCTGTCGGACTGAGGACTAATCTTTTCTACAGAGAAGAGGCATGTGGACTAAACGAAGCTCCTGTCGGACCTGAGGACTGATGTCTTCAACAGAGAAAGATGAAATTGGAATAGAAAAAGCTCCTGCAGAGTTATATCCTGATGTTTTCTACAGAGAAGAGTGCAATGTGGAATAGAAAGCTCCTGTCGGACTGAGACTATGTTTTTCACAGAGAAGAAGTGCATGTGGACTAGAAAGTCTTCGTCGGACTGAGGACTGAAATGTGTTTCAACAGAAGAAGAGGAATGTGGAACTAGAAAGCTCCCTGTCGGACTGAGGACCTGATCTTTTTCAACAGAGAAGAGTGAATGTGAATAGGAAAGCTCTGTCGGACCTGCGGATGATGTTTTCACAGAGAAGAGTGAATATGTGGAATAGAAAAGCTCCTGTCGGACTCAGGACTTTGGTGTTTTCACAGACGAAAGAGTGAATGTGGACATAGAAAGCTCCTTGTCGGAACTGAGGACTATGTTTTTCAACAGAGAAAGGAATGTGGAATAGAAAGCCCTTCGGCTGAGGACTGATGTTTTCAAACAGAGACAGAGTGAATGTGTGAATAGAAAGCTTTCTGGACCTGAGGGACTGATGTTTCAACAGAGAAGAGTGAATGTGAATAGAAAGCTCCTGTCTGACTGAGGACTGATGTTTTCAACAGAGAAGGAGTTGAATGTGGAATAGAAGCTCCCTGTCGGACTGAGGACGAATCTTTTCTAAGAGAGGAAGAAGGCATCGGTGGACTAGGAAAAAGTCCTGTCCGGACTGAGGACTTGAATGTTTTTTTCTACAGAGAAGAAGAGAGGAGGCATGTGGGAATAGAAAGAATTGAAGCTCCTGTCGGACTCGAGGACTGAGTCAAATCTCTCCGTTCACACATGGCAACCTCACGTCCGTCTACAGTGGAATAACATGGCCGTTCTTTTAAATCAAAATCAACATTTATTTTGATAAGTCTTCTTCCTCTTATATAAAGTGCTGTTACAGAAGAAACCGCGCCCAGATTCACAACTTTCTACTCTGACTGGACCGATCCGCCCCTGAGACACATTTATGTCTACTCCTCCCAGCCCAGCTTGGAGGGAGAGGGGGGGGGCACCTCCCAAAACAAACTAAAAAATCTTAAAGGATTCCTGCTGGTACTCTTTTTAGCGTAGTTCTGAAAGTAAGAGCTCTGTCTGTCTGTCTGTCTGTCTGTCTGTCTGTCCGTCTGTCTGTCTGTCTGTCTGTCTGTCTGTCTGTCTGTCTGTGTCTGTGTCTGTTGTCTGTCTGTGTGTGTCTGTTCTGTCTCTGTGTCTCTGTGTCTCTCTCTCTCTCTCTCCCTCTCTCTCTCTCTCTCTCTCAATTCAATTCAAGGGGACTTTATTTGGCATGGGAAAAATGTGTTAACACTTGCCAAAGCAAAGTGAGGTATATAATTATACAAAAGTGAAATAAAGTCTCTCTCTCTCTCTCTCTCTTCTCTCTGCTGCGTGATTCCTGCTTAGGGCTGTCACTCAAATGGTGAGGGGTTGAATCTCATTGGTTGGAACAAACAATTGCTAGGAGGGATGGCCACGTGGTGAAACTGGAGACAGCAACAGATTTCCAGAAACAGTTCAAAACTAGGGATTTTCATGTTTTAATTGAGGTTAGACAGTAATGTCTGTTCACTAGATATTATGCATGTCTGAACTACACACAGTGACACATCCCCACCAAAGTGGGAAGTTTAAACAGTACCCAGGACAACTAGTCACATCCAAGTTGTTTATTTCTTCTCGACAATTGCACATGCAGAAATTAATGCATTATAATTCATTATGCAAATATCACAACGGGCACTACGGAGGGGCGGGGGGAGAGTGGTGAGAGGATCGCTCTCATTACATCAGCCGACACCAGCGAAACACAGGCAGGAACATAGGTAGGACAGACACTGTTATTAACACAGGAATCATGAGAATCAATCTACTTTACTACTTAACAAATTCATAGGTTTTAATCCGCCCCCCCCCCCCTGCTAAAAAAAAAAAGGATGTTTTGATTGACGTGACAATAGTAGAATGTGCAGCTCGCACCAGTGCGACCAATAAATGTGTAAGTTAAGGTGGAAGTCTGGAGCCCTGCACGGTCTGGGGCAGGTG
>NW_019944884.1:97180-101681 GCF_002910315.2 Salvelinus sp. IW2-2015 | reverse complement strand
CCTTGTCGGAACTTGAGGACGAAATCTTTTCTAGCAGAAGAGGAAGAGAGCTCGCATCGTGGAACTAGGAAAAAAGTCCTGTCGGAAACTGAGGACTTGATGTTTTTTTGTTTCTACGAGAAGAAGAGAGCAGGCTAGTGTGAAGAATAGAAAAGCTCCCATGTCGGACTGAGGACTGAGTTCAAATCTCTCTTCACACATGGCAACCTCACGTCCTCTACAGTGGAATAGACATGGCCGTTTTTTCAAATCAAAATCAACATTCATTTATGAAAGCTTCTTCCTTTATAAAAGTGCTGTTACGAAGAAACCGCGCCCAGATTTCACAACATTTTATCTGAACTGGACTGATCCCGCCCCCTGAACATTATATACCCTCCCAGCCCAGCTTGGGGGGAGAGGGGGGGGCACCTCCCAAAACAAACTAAAAAAATCTTAAAGGATTCCTCTGGTACTTTTAGCCAGTAGTTCTGAAAGTAAGAGCTCTGTCTGTCTGTCTGTCTGTCTGTCTTGTCTGTCTGGTCTGTCTGTCTGTCTGTCTGTCTGTTCTGTCTGTCTGTCCTGTGTCTGTGTCGTGTGTCTGTCTGTGCTGTGTCTGTTGCTTGTCTCTGTCTCATGTGCTCTCTTCTCTCTCTCTCTCCCTCTTCTCTCTCTCTCTCTAAATTCAATTCAAGGGGCTTTATTTGGCATGGGAAAAAGTGATACACTGCCAAAGCAAGTGAGGTATATAATATACAAAAGTGGAAATAAAGTCTCTCTCTCTCTCTCTCTCTTCTCTCTGCTGCGTGATTCCTGCTTAGCTGTCACTCAAATGGTGAGGGGTTGAATCTCGTTGGTTGGAACACAAATTGCTAGGGGGATGGCCCAGCGTGGTGAAACTGGAGACAGCGACAGATTCCAGAAACAGTTCAAACTAGGGATTTTCATGTTTTAATTGAGGTTAGACAGTAATTCTGTTCACTAGATATTATGCATGTCTGAACTACACCAGTGACACATCCAGCCCCCCAAAGTGGGAAGTTTAAACAGTACCAGGACAACTAGTCACATCCAAGTTGTTTATTTCTTCTCGACAATTGCACATGCAGAAATTAATGCATTATAATTGCATTATGCAATAATCACAACGGGCACTACGGAGGGGCGGGGGGAGAGTGTGAGAGGATCGCCTCATTACATCAGCCCGACACCAGCGAAAACAGGCAGGAACATAGGTAGGACAGACACTGTTATTACAAGGAATCATGAGAATAATCTACTATTACTACTTAACAAATTCATGGTTTTAATCCGCCCGCCCCCCCCCCCCCCCGCTAAAAAAAAAAAGGATGTTTTGATTGACGTGACTAAGGATAGAATGTGCAGCTCGCACCAGTGCGACCAATAAATGGTGTAAGTTAACGGTGGAAGTCTGGAGCCCTGCAGGTCTGCGGAAGAGCGCCTAAGGGCAGGAAGTCTGGAGCCCTGCCGGTATGGGAGCAGGCTAAGGCAGAAGTCTGGAGCCCTGCAGGTCTGGGGCAGGCTCAAGGGCAGGAAGTCATGGAGCCCTGCAAGGTTCTGGGGAGGCAGGGGAGCAGGCTAAGGGCAGGAAGTCTGGAGCCCTGCAGGTCTGGGAGCAGGCTAAGGGCAGGAAGTCTGGAGCCCTGCAGGTCTGGGAGCAGGCTAAGGGCAGGAAGTCTGGAGCCCTGCATTGACAGGGCAAACAAGTCTGGTGACTAGTTGACCATAGGAGTTGGCAAGACAGAACAAACAGGTCTGGGAGCAGGCTAAGGGCAGGCTGATCCTCTGAAAACTGGATGCTAGCCAAATTAGCCTGGTTCCAGATCTGTTTGTGCTCTCTTGACAACTTCTTGTCCAGCCCGTGTCAAGGCAGCACAAACCGATCTGGAACCAGGCTAAGAATAAACAGTCGCTCTGTTTGATGATGATCACCACTATGGCTGGGTTGGGCTGGGTGATGAACTAATAGCTGGGCAGGGTGATGTCCTAATAGCTGGGCTCTGAATCACTCACTGTCACACTCAAAGAGTCCGTGCTGTAAAAAGGCATCTGCTGCCCTCAGATTTAGTCATTATGGTGTCACTGTTAAAATAAGTGTGTATTCTGTTGTCCTTTGCGGAAGCTTGAATTGTGTGCTGTGTGCATTTGTCTCCTGAGTGAGTTTTCGAGTCCAAGTGTTTGTTGACTTAGTGTTTGGGGACTTAGCGTTTGGGGACTTAGCGTTTGGGGACTTAGCGTTTGGGGACTTAGCGTTTGGGGACTTAGCGTTTGGGGACTTAGAGTTTGGGGACTTAGCGTTTGGGGACTTAGCGTTTGGGGACTTAGCGTTTGGGGACTTAGTGTTTGTTGACTTAGCGTTTGGGGACTTAGCGTTTGGGGACTTAGTGTTTGGGGACTTAGTGTTTGGGGACTTAGTGTTTGGGGACTTAGTGTTTGGGGACTTAGTGTTTGGGGACTTAGTGTTTGGGGACTTAGTGTTTGTTGACTTAGTGTCTGCGGACTTAGTGTCTGCGGACTTTGTGTCTGCGGACTTTGTGTTTGTTGTTTTCCCAGTAACTGGTTACAGTAACTGTTACTGGGATCCTTCCGTTATCGTTTCTCAGTAAAGTGTTATGTTTATCCTTCACCGCGGATTCCTCGTTACGGGCTCTTCTCTGCACCTGGGTCCAACCTCACCATGTCACAGTATCATTCCCTCCTCACGGCCCTCCCATACGGCCCTCCCCACGGCCCTCCTCGCAACGCTCCCCTACGGCCCTCCCCTACGGCCCTCCCTACGGCCCACCCCATGGCCTCCCCCACGGCCCCCCCTAACGGCCTCGACCCTAACGGCCCACCCCTACGGCCTCCCCCCCGGACCCTCCCCTACGCCCCTCCCCACGGCCCTCCCCTACGCCCAACCCTACGGCCCACCCTACGGGCCCTCCCCACGGCCCTCCCCACGGCCCTCCCCTACGCCTCGCACGCGCCCCCCCACGCCCTTCCCCCAACGGCCCCTCCCCACGGCCCTCCCCTACGGCCTACGGCTCCCCCCACGCCCTTCCTACGGCCTCCCCCAGGCCCTCCCCACGGCCCTCCCTTAGGCCCTCCCCTACGGCCTCCCTACGCCCCCACCACGGGCCTCTCCCTACGCCCCTCCCCGCACGAGCCCTCCCCACGGCCCGTCCCTACGGCCCCCCCTACGGCCCCCCCTACGGCCCTCCCCCAACGGGCCCTACCCAACCCTAGCGGCCACTCCCCACGGGCCCTCCCTACGGCCTCCCCACGGCCCCTCCCCTACGGCCCTCCCCACAGGCCTCCCCCACGGCCGCCTCCCTAACGGCCCACCCCTACGGCCCTCCTACGCGCCCTCCCTACAGGCCTCCTCACGCCTCCCTACGTCCTCCCCTACGGCCCTCCCCACGGCCCTCCCCGGCTCCCACGGCCCCTCCCCCACGGCCCTCCCACGCCCTCCCCTACAGGCCCCTCCCTACGCCCAACCCCTACGGCCCCTCCCCTAAGGCCCTCCCTACGCCCCTCCCAACGACCCTCCCACGGCCCCCCCCCTACGGCCCTCCCCCGGGCCCCTACGCCCTCCCTACGGCCCACCCTACGGCCCCCCCTAACGGCCTCCCCCGGCCCTCCCCTAACGGCCCTCCCTATTTGGCCCTCCCCCTCTACGGCCCCCTACGTCCTCCCATACGGCCCTCCCCGTACGGGCACCTCCCGTACGGGCCCTCCCACGGCCCCTCCCACGGCCCTCCACGGCCCACGGCTCTCACCCTACGGCCCTCCCCTAGCGCCCTCCTCAGGCCCTCCCCACGGCTTCCCCTAACGCGCTCCCTCGTAACTTGAATGTTGCCTCGAGAGGATAATTCATATAATCATAGAACACAACAACAAGCCCCGACTTGGTAAAATAGAACAACTATTTCCTCTAATGGCCAGTGGTGATGTTTCTATCAGGACTCAGGAAGTCTAGCTTCTCTTCAATATGTTTTCAATGTTCCATTAATTACTGGCAGCGGAAACACTGCGAACAGCGACCAGCCCCCAGATCGTGGTGTGTGTAAGTGTGTTGTGTTGTGTGTTGTGTAGTGGTGTGTGAGAGATGTGTGTGTGTTGATAGTGTTGTGTGTGTGTGTGTGTGTGCTGTGTGTGTGTGGTGTGTGGTGTTGCATGTTGGGTTGTGTGTGTGTGTGACCAGAACCCTGTACCCCCAGGCAGTGTGGACACTATACCAATTATTTTATTACTGTAACACACAACCACAGCTACACATGTCACTGTCAAGGGATGGCTGATGGATGGGTTTAACTAATGTTACAAGAACAAAACTAAAACCAAATAGTTCCATAGGAGGACCTGCTGAATAGGAAGAAAACAAGGGAGAGAGGAGATAGAAAGGAGAGAATAGAGAGAAGGAAAGGGGAAGGATGGGAGAAAGAGAAAGAGAGATAGAAAGAGACGGATGAGATAGAGAAAGAGCAAAAGAGAGAGAGAGACAGAGAGAGAGCAGAGA
>NW_019944884.1:85597-95530 GCF_002910315.2 Salvelinus sp. IW2-2015 | reverse complement strand
ACATAGTGTTAGGGTCTTTAAGGGCAGGGCAAGCAGTAGAGCTATAACCATAGTGTAGGTCTTTAAGGGTCAGGGCACAGTAGACGCTATAACATAGTGTAAGGGGTCTTTAAGGGGGGGAGGACAGGAGTAGAGCTATAACATAGTGTAGGGTCTTTACAGGGCAGGCAGCAGTAGAGCTATAACATGTGTAGGGTCTTTAAGGGCAGGCGCAGTAGAGCTAATAACATAGTGTAGGTCTTTAAGGGCAGGCAGCAGTAGAGCTATAACATAGTGTAGGGTCTTTAAGGGCAGGGCAGCAGTAGAGCTATAACATAGTGTAGGGGTCTTTAAGGGCAGGGCAGCAGTAGAGCTATAACATAGTGTAGGGTCTTTAAGGGAAGGACAGGAGTAGAGCTATAACATAGTGTAGGGTCTTTTAGGGCAGGCAGCAGTAGGAGCTATAACATAGTGTAGGGGTCTTTAAGGGCAGGGCAGCAGTAGAGCTATAACATAGTGTAGGGTCTTAAGGGCAGGGCAGCAGTAGACTATAACATAGTGTAGGGTCTTTAAGGGCAGGGCAGCAGTGGAGCTATAACATAGTGTAGGGTCTTTAAGGGCAGGCGCAGCAGTAGAGCTATAACATAGTGTAGGGTCTTTAAGGGCAGGGCAGCAGTAGAGCTATAACATTAGTGTAGGGTCCTTTAAGGGCACCGGCAGCAATAGAGCTATATACATAGTGTAGGGGTCCTTTAAGGGCAGCAGGTAGGAGGCTATAACATAGTGTAAAGGGTCTTTAAGGGCAAGGGCAGCAGTAGAGCTATAACATAGTGTAGGGTCTTTAAGGGCAGGGCAGCAGTAGAGCTATAACATAGTGTAGGGTCTTTAAGGGCAGGGCAGCAGGGGAGAAACACAAACGCATGCATACACATACAGTCTATATGTACAGAATGAAGCACTGCAAGACAACATTTCAAACTAATGTCTATGAGCTGACATACAGTGCCTTCGATCCATGGCTTTTTCCACAATCTGTTTTAAGTTACAGCCTTTTTCTAAAAATGATATTTATAAATTAACACAAAATACCCCATAATGATAAAGACATTTTTGCTAATATTTTTGTGTTGTTTTAATGGAAATATCACATTGACATAAGTATTCAGACCCTTTACTCAGTACTTTGTTGAACCACCTTTGGGTATGACGTTACAAGCATGGCACACCTGTTTCTCACATTCTTCTCTGCAGATCCTCTCAAGCTCTGTCAGGTTGGATGGGGAGCGTCGCTGCAGAGATATTTGATTGGGTTCAAGTCTGGGCTCTGGCTGGGCCACTCAAGGACATTCAGAGACTAGTCCCGAAACCAGTCCTGCGTTGTCTTGGCTGTGTGCTTAGGGTCGTTGTCCTGTTGGAAGGTGAACCTTCGCCCCAGTCTGAGGTCCTGAGCGCTCTGGAGCAGGTTTTCATCAAGGATTTCTCTGTACTTTGCTCCATTCATTTTCCCCTCGATCCTGACTAGTCTCCCTGTCCCTGCCGCAGATGAACATCACCACAGTATTTAAAAAAATGTAACCTTTATTTAACTAGGCGAGTCAGTTAAGAACAAATCTTATTTACAATGAAGGCCAACCCCGGCCAAATCCCCCCCCCCCTAACCTGGACGACGCTGGGCCAATTGTGCGCCGCCCTATGGGACTCCCGATCACGGCCGGTTGTGATACAGCCCAGTATCAAACCAGGGTCTGTAGTGATGCCTCTGGCACTGAGATGCAGTGCCTTAGACCGCTGCACCACTCTGGAGCCCTGTCACCATCATGCTTCATCTTAGGTGCCAGGTTTCCGCCAGATGTGACGCTTGGCATTCAGGCCAAAGAGTTCAATCTTGGTTTCATCAGACCAGAGAATCTTGTTTCTCATGGTCTAAGTCCTTTAGGTGTCTTTTGGAAAACTCCAAGGGGGCTGTCATATGCCTTTTACCGAGGGGTGGCTCTGTCCGGCAGCTCTACCATAAAGGCCTGATTGGTGGAGTGCTGCAAAGATGGTTGTCCTTCTGGAAGGTTCTCCCATCTCTACAGAGGAACTCTGGAGCTCTGTCAGAGTGGACATTGGGTTCTTGGTCACCTCCCTGACCAAGGCCCTTCTCCCCTGATTGCTCAGTTTGGCCGGGCGGCCAGCTCTAGGAAGAGTCTTGGTGGTTCCAAACTTCTTCCAATTAAGAATGATGGAGGCCACTGTGTTCTTGGGGACCTTCAATGCTGCAGAAATGTTTTGGTATCCTTCACCCAGATCTGTGCCTCGACACAATCCTGTCTTGGAGCTCTACGGACAATTCGTTTGACCTCATGGCTTGGTTTTTGCTCTACCATGCACTGTCAACTGTGGGACATTATATAGACAGGTGTGTGCATTTCCAAATCATGCCGAATCAATTGAATTTACCACAGGTGGACTTCAATCAAGTTGTAGAAACATCTTAAGGATGATCAATGGAAACAGGATGCACCTGAGCTCAATTTCGAGTCAGATAGCAAGGGTCTGAATACTTATGTAAATAAGTTTTTTTAGATTTTTATTTTTAATACATTTGCTAAGATAAAAAAAAAAAAAAAGTTTTCACTGTTTTTACAGATCTGAGACCAGGCTACTAAAGCAAAGCCTCAACAGATCTGGGACCAGGCTACTAAAGCAAAGCCTCAAACAGATCTGGGACGGGACCAGGCTACTAAAGCAAAGCCTCAACAGATCTGAGACCAGGCTACTAAAGCAAAGCCTCAAACAGATCGGGGACCAGGCTACTAAAGCAAAGCCTCAACAGATCTTCGACCAGGCTACTAAAGCGATGCGGAGCCTTGATGCAGTAAACCTACAGCTTATTTATTCATCACAAGCTGATCTGACACCACATCTCCTTGTAGAACTGTCCTCATCAGCAGTATAGTTACCTCTCTACTCTCACCTCAATTACAGTAATGATTCACCTCTCCTTCCCCTTGTCCTGTAAAAAAACAATCCCTGTGCTCCATCCCTGGGACAGGACAACAACCTGATACACTAATAAGGTACATAATGCTTATACATATGTTTTGTACAATCAGAACGGCCCATAAGGGGCAAGAGCTTATCTACAAGTTCCTGTAGCGTAAGGCAGCTTTATGTGCAAGTACACCCCCTGGACAGGACGCTAGTCTATCACAGGGCCAACAAGCAACTCCTGCAATAAGGTGAGGAGGAAGAGGAGGAGGAAGATGCCCTCAACTGTTCCACAATTGAGGGCATAAACAAACAGATGGACTATGGCGCTGCAGTATGGATACAGTATTAGTGGAGGTCAGATGGAGTCTAGGAGACAGACACAGTATTAGTGGAGGTCAGATGGAGTCTAGGAGACAGACACAGTGTTAGTAGAGGTCAGATGGAGTCTAGGAGACAGACACAGTATTAGTAGAGGTCAGATGGAGTCTAGGAGACAGACACAGTATTAGTAGAGGTCAGATGGAGTCTAGGAGAGAGAGAGAGAGAGAGAGAGAGATGAGACGAGAAGAGCGAGAGAGAGAGAGAGAGAGAGAGAGAGAGAGAGAGAGAGAGAGAGAGAGAAGAGAGAGCAGAGAGATATTGAGAGAGAGGAGATACAAATGCCAAACCTTAATTTGATTATCCTTTGTTGAAGGAATTCCCTGCACGCAGGAAATTAAACTTGTAGTATCAAGGTTGAAAAAAAGGTTCTAAAGTGTATTATTTCCACTTGATATTATGTAATTTTTTTTTTTACATTAAATCTAATCCACATAACAATTCAGATTTCATGTTGCAGCAGGATGATTTTCCTGCTGTAGAGAGAGAGAGAGATGATAGCCCCTTGTCGGCGGCTGCAGCACCATGTCTCTGAGCCGGCTGGCTGTCTTGTTATGACTGCTTACATTTGTTTTTACTGAGACCCATCATGGGACATTATCAGCCTCCGTCTGTGTCTGGTGGGTGTTGTTGTAGTTAAATGAACACAACAAGCTGTTTCTATGCACACCGCATTGGTTTCAATACCAAAGAGGGTCTGTTTAATCTGTTGGTTCATACCAAAAGGTCGTTAAATCTGTGTTTCAATACAAGAGTCTGTTAATCTGTTGGTTTCAATACCAAAGAGGGTCTGTTAATCTGTTGGTTTCAATACCAAAAGAGGTCTGTTTAATCTGTTTGTTTCAATACCAAAGAGGGTCTGTTTAATCTGTTGGTTTCAATACCAAAGAGGGTCTGTTTAATCTGTTGGTTTCAATACCTGAGGTCTGTTTAATCTGTTGGTTCAATACCAAAGAGGGTCTGTTTAATCTGTTGGTTTCAATACAAAAGAGGTCTGTTTAATCTGTTGTTTCAATACCTGAGGCGTCTGTTTAATCTGTTGTTTCAATACCAAAGAGGGTCTGTTTAATCTGTTGTTTCAATACAAAAGAGGGTCTGTTTAATCTGTTGGTTTCAATACCTGAGGGTCTGTTTAATTGTGTTCAAACCAAAGGGGTCTGTTAATCTGTTGGTTTCAATACCAAAGAGGGCTGTTTAATCTGTTGGTTTCAACCTGAGGGTCTGTTTAATCTGTTGGTTTCAATAGAAAAGAGGGTCTGTTTATCTGTTGGTTTCAATACCAAAGAGGGTCTGTTTAATCTGTTGGTTTCAATACCAAAGAGGTCTGTTTAATCTGCTGGTTGAATACCAAAGAGGGTCTGTTTTAATCTGTTGGTTTCAATACCAAAGAGGGTCTGTTTAATCTGTTGGTTTCAATACCAAGAGGTCTGTTTAATCTGTTGTTTCAATACCAAAGAGGTCTTTTAATCTGTTTAATCAGATGTTTACTGTTGGTTTCAATACCAAAGAGGGTCTTGTTTAATCTGTTGGTTGCTAAACCAAAGAGGTCTGTTTAATCTGTTGGTTTCAATACCAAAGAGTCTGTTAATCTGTTGTTTCAATACCAAGAGAGGGTCTGTTTAATCTGCTGGTTTCAATACCAAAGAGGGTCTGTTTAATCTGTTGGTTTCAATACCAAAGAGGCTGATTTAATCTGTTGGTTTCAATACCAAAGAGGGTCTGTTTAATCTGTTGGTTTCATACCAAAGAGAGTCTGTTTAATTGTTGGTTTCGAATACCAAAAGAGGGTCTGTTTGTTTTATCCTGTTTATCTAACACGCCATATATAAACAAGCTAAGTTGAGTAGGAGAAATGGTCTGCTCAAAGCATCTGGATAATGTGAAAACACACTTTGAGACAATCTCCCTGCGCATAAACACATGTGAGTGTGTGTCCCACATGCGTGTGTGTTTGGTGGCGGGGGTAATTGTTTTTTAATGAATCTAACAATTATGCAAATGTTCATCATCAGCTATAAATCTTATAGAGTTTACACTTCTCAGCAGGTGGCTGGCTGACACTGGTACTGGACACACACTCACACACACGTTCACGCACTACACTGTCTGACATGGAGGTGTGTTCTCCGCACTACAATGTTCCCCAATGTTTCTCAATGTTCCCAATGTTCTCATGTTCCCCAATCTGCTCAATGTTCTCAATGTTCCCCAATGTTCTTCATTCTCAATTGTTCTCAATGTTCCCAGTGTTCTCCAATGTTCCCCAATGTTCTCAATGTTCTCCAATGTTCCCCAATGTTCCACAATGTTCTCAATGTTCCCAATGTCTCAATGTTCCCCAATGTTCCCCAATGTTCTCAATGTTCTCAATGTTCCCAATGTTCTCCATGTTCCCAATGTTCCCCAATGTCTCAATGTTCCCCAATGTTCCCAAATGTTCTCCAATGTTCCCCAATGTCTCAACGTTCTCAATGTTCTCAATGTTCCACAATGTTCTCAATGTTCCCAATCTGCTCAATGCTCCCCAATTTCTCAATGTTCCCAATGTTCTCAATTGTTCTCAATGTTCTCCAATTTTCTCAATGTCCTCAATGTTCTCAATGTCCCCCAATAATCTCAATGTTCTCAATGTTCTCAATGTTCTCAATGTTCCCCAATGTTCTCAAAGTTCTCAAAGTTCTCCAATGTTCCCCCAATTTCTCAATGTTCTCAATGTTCTCATGTTCCCCAATGTTCTCAATGTTCCCCAATTTCTCAATGTTCCCAATGGTCTCCAATGTTCCAATGATCCCAATTTTCCAATGTTCCCCATGTCTCATGTTCGCAATGTTCCCAATCTGCTCAATGTTCCTCATGTTCCCCAATGTTCGCAAGTTCTCAATGTTCTCAATGTTCCCAATGTTCCCCAATCTGCTCGATGTTCCAATGTTCCCCAATTGTTCTCAATGTTCCCCAATGTTCCACAATGTTCCCCAATCTGCTCAATGTTCCCCAATGTTCTCAAATGTTCTCCAATGTTCCCAATGTTCTCAATGTTCTCAATGTTCCCCAATGTTCTCAATGTTCTTAATGTTCCCCAATGTCTCAATGTTCTCAATGTTCTCAAGTTCCCAATGGTCCCCAATGTTCAAATATCTCAATGTTCCCAATGTTCTCAATGTTCTCAATGTTCCCAATGTTCCCCAATCTGCTCAATGTTCCCCAATGTTCTCAATGTTCTCAATATTCACTGTTGCCCAATGTTTCTCAATGTCCACAATGTTCTCAATGTTTCAATGTTTCAATTGTTCAAAACGTTCTCAATGTTCTCAATGTTCTCAATGTCTCAATGTTCCACAATTTCCCCCAATGTTCCCAATGGTTCTCAATGTTCTCAATTTCTCGATGTTCCACAATGTTCTCAATATTCTCAATGTTCTCAATGTTCTCAATGTCTCAATGTTCCATGTTCTCAATGTTCCAATGTTCTCAATGTTCCCCAATGTTCTCAATGTTCCAACATGTTCTCAACTGTTCCACAATGTTCTCAACGTTCTCAATGTTCACAATGTTCACAATGTTCCCAATGTTCTCATGTTCAACAATTTCTCAATGTTCTCAATGTTCTCAATATTCCGCAATGTTCTCAATGTTCTTAATGTTCCAATGTTTCACAATCTTTTCAATGTTCTCAATGTTTCACAATGTCCCCCATCTGCTCAATGTTCTCAATTTCCCCAATCTGCTCAATGTTCCACCAATGTTCTCAATGTTCTCAATGTTCCACAATGTCCCAATCTGCTCAATGTTCTCAATGTTCCCCAATCTGCTCAATGTTCCACAATGTTCTCAATGTCTCAGTGTTTCCAAATGTTTCTCAATTTCCAGTGTTCTCAATGTCTCAGTGTCTTCCCATGTTTCCCATGTTCCGCAATGTTCTCAATGTTCTCAATGTTTCTACTGTTTCCAATGTTCTCAATGTTCCACAATGTTCTCAATGTTCTCAATGTTCAAAACGTTCTCAATGTTTCTCAATTTCTCAATGTTCCACCAATTTTCCCAATGTTCCCAATTGTTCTCAAATGTTCTCATGTTCTCCCGAGTTCCACAATTCTCATATTCTCAATGTTCTCAATGTTCTAATGTTCCACGTTCCACAATGTTCCCAATGTTCCTCAATGTTCCCCAATGTTCTCAATGTTCACACGTTCTTCAATGTTCCACAATGTTCTCAACTTCCCGCAATGTCCACAAATGTTCCACAATTTCTCAATGTTCTCAATGTTCCACAATGTTCTCAATGTTCCCAATGTTCCACAATGTTCTCAATGTTCTCAATGTTCATATGTCTCAATGTTCCACAATGTCCCCCAATGTGCTCAATGTTCCCCAATGTTCCAAATGTTCCCCAATGTTCCCCATATGTTCTCAAATGTTCTCAATGTTCTCAATGTTCTCAATGTTCCCAATCTGCTCAATGGTTCCCCAATGTTCCCACAATGTTCCCCAATGTTCCAATTTTCCACAACGTTCTCAATGTTCCACCATGTTATCAATGTTTACAATGTTCTCCAATGTTCTCTAATGTTCCCCAATGTCCCCCAATGTTCCCCAATTTATCAATGTTCCCCAATGTTCCCAATGTTGATCAATGTTCCTCAATGTTCTCTAATGTTCCCCAATGTTATCAATGGTCCTCAATGTTAGCAATGTCCCCAATGTCCCCCAATGTTCTCAATGTTCTCAATGTTCCACAATGTTCTCAATGTTCTCAATGTTCCACAATGTTCTCAATGTTTCTCAATGTTCCCAATCTGCTCAATGTTCCTCAATGTTCTCCAATGTTCTCTAATGTTCCCAATGTCCCCCAATGTCCCCCAATGTCCCCAATGTTCCCCAATGTTATCAATGTTCCCCAATGTTCCCCAATGTTATCAATGTTCCTCAATGTTCTCTAATGTTCCCCAATGTTATCAATGTTCCTCATGCCGTCCCTGGGAGGGGTGCACGTCACTGAGTGGGTTGAGTTACTGACGTGATCTTCTGTCTGGGTTGGCCCCCCCTTGGTGTGCTGTGGTGGAGATCTTTGTGGGCTATACTCGGCCTGTCCAGGATTGTAAGTTGGTGGTTGAAGATATCCTCTAGTGTGTGGGGGCTGTGCTTTGGCAAAGTGGGTGGGTTATATCCTTCCTGTTTGACCCTGTCCGGGGGTTCTTCTGATGGGGCCACAGTGTCTCCTGACCCCTCCTGTCTCTCAAGCCTCCAGTATTTATGCTGCAGTAGTTTATGTGTCGGGGGCTAGGGTCAGTTGGTTATACCTGGAGTACTTATCCTATCTTATCCAGTGTCCTGTGTGAATTAGGTATGCTCTCTCTAATTCTCTCGTTCTCTCTTTCTTTCTCTCTTCGAGAACCTGAGCCCTAGGACCATACGTCACGGCAAACCGGGCATGATGACTCCTTGCTGTCCCCAGTCCGCCTGGCCTTGCTGCTATTCCAGTTTCAGCTGTTCTCCTGCGGTTATGGAACCCCTACCTGTCCCAGACCTGCTGTTTTCAACTCTTAATGATCGGCTATGAAAAGCCAACTGATATTTATCCTGATTATTATTTGAACCATCTTGTCATTTATGAACATTTTGAAAATCTTGGCTCTCTCTAATTCTCTCTTTCTTTCTCTCTCTCGAGGACCTGAGCCCTAGGACCATACGTCAGGACTACCGGCATGATGACTCCTTTGCTGTCCCAGTCCACCTTGGCCTTGCTGCTATTCCAGTTTCAACTGTTCTGCCTGCGTTATGGAAACCGCCACCTGTCCCAGACCTGCTATTTTCAACTCTTAATGATCGGCTATGAAAAGCCAACTGAAAATTATTCATGATTATTATTTGACCATGCTTGTCACTTATGAATATTTTGAACATCTTGGCATAGTTTCTGTTATAATCTCCACCTGGCCAGCCAGAAGAGGACTGGCCACCCCTCATAGCCTGTTCTCTCTAGGTTTCTTCCTAGGTTTTGGCCTTTCTAGGGAGTTTTCACTAGCACCGTGCTTCTACACCTGCATGCTTGCTGTTTGGGGTTTTAGGCTGGGTTTTCTATACAGCACTTCGAGATATTAGCTGATGTACGAAGGGCTATATAAAATAAAACTTGATTTGATTTGATTTGAATGTATCAATGTCCCCCAATGTTCTCATGTTCTCAATGTTCCACAATGTTCCACAATGTTCTCAATGTTCTCAAGTTATCAATGTTCCACAATGTTCTCAATGTTCACAATGTTCCACAATGTTCTCAATGTCCCCAATGTTCTCAATGTTTCTCAATGTTCTCAATGTTCCAACAATGTTCTCAATGTTCTCAATGTCCCCCATGTCCGCCCAATGTTTTTCAATGTTCTCAATGTCCCCAATGTCCCCCAATTTCTCATGTTCTCAATGTCTTCCACAATGTCCAGCCAATGTTCTCAATGTTCTCAATGTCCCCACATGTCCCCCAATGTCTCAATGTTCTCAATGGTTTCACAATGCCCCCATGTTCTCAATGTCTCAATGTTCCAGCAATGTTCTCAATGTCGCCCAATGTTCTCATGTTCTCATTGTTCCACAATGCCCCCAATG
>NW_019944884.1:58853-84211 GCF_002910315.2 Salvelinus sp. IW2-2015 | reverse complement strand
AGAGAACGATCGTAGTTGGCTACACTACGTTTAGTCCAGATGGGAATGACATGGACCGTGCACTGCAAAGATAAGTGCATCGCTTAGTGGGTCGGGAATGTAAAGAGGGCTTTACTTGGTTCAATAATAGTTATTGTAGCTAATAACTTATGGTAAACAGAGGAACTAGCGGTCCTGGGTCCCTAAGCGTATGGCTCTGTAGTAGGCTACATTGCTGTATGACGGCGGTAGTTCAGCATAATTATGCTGTATGAATGCAGTAGTAGCATACATTAGTCTGTAATGATGGCAAGTAGGTAGGCTACATTAGTGTATGGATGCAGTTAGTAGACACATTAGCTGTATGTGCAGTAATAGGTAGATTTCGGGCAGCTACAACTGTTTATAGCTGGATAATTAGGGAGACTGCTGCAGTCAGATCGTTAGTGCGTCTATGAGTAAGGGACAATAGGGGCATCCTGTGTACAGACGTAGTGCGAGTAATTGGTAGGGTAGAAGTGCCCTGGTCAATGAAGGTAGGGTTAGCATAGTAGAAGACCTCATGCGGAATATAGGGCCTGGTCAAGTAGTGCACTATGTAGGGAATAGGGCCTGGTCCAAAGGATAGTCGTGCTAAATCGTATGTAAATAGGGAGGTGAATTTATGTGGGAGTATACCTGCTAGTGCCAGCACTAGGAGATGTAGAGTCTTCTCTCTTCCTCTCCCCTCAGCGCTCTCTTCCTCCTCTACGCGTCTTTCCTCGTCTATCGCGCTCTCACTTTCTCTACGGGTCTCTGCTCGCATCTCCTTCTTCGATCTTGCTCGCGCACTGTATTACCTCAGTCTCGAGCGCTCTACTTACTCTCCTCGTCTCGCGCGCTTGCTTATCTTCTCTCGGTATGTCCATGCGCTTCTCTGTCTCCGTCGTCAGACGTCTCTTCCTCCGTTCCTACTCCATCCTTACTCCTCTCCTCTTCTCCCTCATCATTTCTATTGTCCTGCTCTATTTCTCTTCGATTCTTCGCTCCCTCATTGTTTCCCTCTCATTTCTCTTAGCCTCCCCTCTCACCTATTTTCTGCTCGTACTCTCGCACCTCTCTTGTCCATCCTCCCTCTCCTTTCCTCCTCCACTGTCTAGGCAGCTACTGAGGTATATGCGATAATGGATACAACTGTCCCGTCATAATCTTTTAACTCCTTCAGGTAGATGTCCTTATGTATAAGTGTAATTCGCACAACTAGCATAGGTCGTTTAAGAACAGGTTCCTAGGAACTTCAGAGAGCATCCTTTAAAGGGTCTGACGTCACGCAAAATGGCACCCTAATATCCTCCTCTATGATAGTGCAGCTACTTTTTGACCAGGGGTCCTATGGAACCCTATTCCTGATTTTTAAATATGGTGCATTAGCTGTGGCAACAGAGCGGGTTAATTTCAGTATTTAGTGCATCTACGGTGATGACGCAGGGCATCCCTAGTATCCTTATAAGTAGTCGCATGCTTACTAGGTATTGAAGGGTCCTAGTCCTATATAGTGAACTACTTTTGGCACAGGGTCCATGGAACCTAGTTCTATTTAGTGACTATATGCAGAACGCAAGGGTTCCTCATTCAGTTTTAGTGAGCACATATCTTGTTAGGACCATAGGGTCCTAAGTCCCTTAGAATCAGTGCATCTACCTGTTGACGGCAGGGTCCTAGTCCTAGTGATAGTGCCTACTGTTGACGCAGGACTATAAGGGAATTAGGTTGAGCGATTGTGACACAGATGGGATCTCATCCTCTCTAATACGGACTGCTTGTTTTTGGAGATTCAGTTAAAGAATATCATGGTCGCACTGGCCATCGAGTGCGCTAGAGACCTCATTTTAAGGAAGGAGCAGGTTGAACACAGGAAAGGAGCGATGTTGAGGGACTTGGGACACTGCAAGTGGATTTGGGAATATTAATTGAGAGTGACGATCGGTTATGGTTTCAGTCACTAGTTGTCCGATTCTTAACTGTGGATAGTCGGGAATACGGTTTTGAGCTTAATTCTTCGCGCACAAGAATTCCATCTCTTCTGTCCTGGTTAGAGCTCGCTTTACTTCGCCTCTCATATGTCGGTAGACTATACACTCTCTGTCTGGTAGACTTCTCTCTGTCTGGTAGACTTTTCCTCTGCTGTCCTGGTAGACTTCCCTCATCTGTCCTGGTAAGACTTCCCTCTCTTGTCGCTGGTAGACTTCCTTCTGTCCATGGATAGACACTTCCATCTCTGTCCTGGTAGATAATTTCGCCTCTTCTGTCCTGTAGAATTCCTCTTAGTCTGGTAGTGTAACTTCTCTCTGCTTACCTGGTAGTAGCATCTTCCTCTGTGTTCTGGATAGGACTTCCTCTCTGTCCTGGTAGACGTTCCCTCCTCTGATACCTGGTAGCACTTCCAACATATTCTGTTCCATGGTGAGACTGTACTCTCTCTGTGCTGGTAATAAGATCTTCCTGTCACTCTGTCCTGGTAGATTCCTTCGTCTGGTAGATATTCTCTCTCATGTCGCAGTAGAATTTCACCTCTACTGATCCTGAGTAGATAGTCTTACTCCGTTATCGTGTCCCTGGTAGATTTTCCCTCTCTGTCCGTTGGAGAAGGGTAGCTTGTCCCTCTGTCTGGTAGACTTCCCTCTCTGTACTGGTAGAATGTCCCTCTCTGGTCCTGGTCGACTTCCTCTCTTCCTGGTAGATTCCCTCTCTGTCACTGGTAGATTTTCCCTCTCTGTCCTGGTAGACTCTTTGTCCGGTATGCAATCTTAGCTCCGCTCTCTGCTGGACGTAAGCTTCCCTCTCTGTCTGTAGACTTCCCTCTTGTCTGGTAGATTTCTCTCTGTCCTGGTCAAAGACTCTTCCCTCTCTGTTCCTGTACGCATGTACGCTTTCCTCTCTGGTCCTGGATAGAGCTTCCCTCTCTGTCTGGTTATGACAGTTTCCCTCTGTCATGGTGAGATGCTCTTCCTCCTACTGTCCTGGTTAGGACTTACCTTCGTCTGTCCGTGGCAAGACTGTCTCCCCTCTCTGTCCTGGTAGACTTCCGTCTTCTGTCCTGGGTAGAACTCCCCCTGTACTGGTAGAACTCCTCTCTCTCCTGGCTAGACTCCCTCCTGTCCTGGTAGATTACCTCTGTGTTCCTGGTTAGAATCCTCCTCTGTCTGGTGAGACTTCCCTCCTGTCCCAGGGTCAAGATGCCCCTCTCTGATCTTGGTAGACTTGTAGTTGGACTCTGCTGGGTCCGTGGTAGATATTTCCCTCTTCTGTCTGGTCGACACGCGCCCTCTCTGTCATCGTGAGTTGGTAAACTGATCCTCTCTCTGGTTCTGGTACTGAAGTCTCTGTATCCCGGTCTCCTAGTCCGGTTAGAGTTGTTCCTTCTGCGATCCTGGTAGATCGTGTTCCTCCAGTTTAAGTCGTGTGGTAACAGTAGCTGTCCCTCATTGTGTACCTGGTAGACTCTCGCGTCAGTCTGATCGGGTAGATCCTATCTCCTATGCTGCTTGCCTTATGTAGACTGCCCTCTCTGGTGCTTAGAGTCCTGGTAGACTTCCCTCTCTGTCTGGTAAGGACTTGCCCTCTCTGTCCTAGGCATATGAAGCCGTTACTCGTACTTTGGTCTTCCATGGGTAGACTTACCTTCCCTCTCATTCTAGGCTTGCTTAGTGGTATATCGTGTTATCGTCTGTCCCTGGGTAGAGTTTCCCGGGAGAAACTTTGAGAGGGGGTTGAAGAAGTGTGAGGGACGCGGGACATAGACGCCTGTACATGCTTTGCCAGTTAGATACAACGATGGACACAGGGCGTCAGAAAGAGCACTGGGATAATTGTAAACACTCTGTCAGGAAAGGCAGAACCGGCGAAAATAACTTTGGACGCATCCCAGATCCTACCTCAGTCTTGGACTGACGCTCAGCACTGCAGATTCACACATTTATAGACCCCAAGCATAGTGTGATGCCTGGCTGGTGTAACTGGGTAACCATATCATTATTTCCAGGTTTAATCGATGACATGATGTATAATATGTTATCACGCGTTATACCCAGTCGTTCAGCTTCTTTGGTTTTTCCATTGCATCAGGGTTAATGGTCCAACAGTAAGGAAGGTCTCATAAAGGAAGGCATGGTGCGGACAGGAATCTCCACTCCAAGGCGCTATTTAAACTACTAGTTGTTTATATATTCGAGAAGAAAGATGATGCGATAAAGAGCATCTTAGATCACTCTAGAAACTGGTGTTGATTTTATTAGCGGATGGCTCCAGTTATACATCTCTTCAAAGACTGGGTCTGTGATCTATTTGAGGATACTCACTCGAGGCTCTTCCAGTGAATGTAAAGGGGGGAGCATATCTTACCTCTGTGCGCAGCTATTCCAGTCGTGGATGAGATAACTATTAGACTCCCTTGCGCTGAGAGCCAGTAATTCAAGGCCTGAGGATCATAGTTGACGCAGAATATGTGTGAGAGGCTGAGATGATGTTGATAGTGTGTGGCTGAGATGATGTTAGATGTCGCTGTCGGGGGCGCGGTGAGTAATAGAGAGCTGAGAGTGTTAGAGGCGAGGACCAGCTGAGATAATTGAGGGCGAGGTAGTAACCGAAGGGTGGGAGATAATTACCCGAGGCCAGTAGAACCAAAGGCTGAGATATTTCCCGAGGCAGTAACAAGGCTGATATATTTACCCGAGGCCAGTAATCAAGGCTGGAGATATTTACCCGAGGCAGTACCAAGGCTGAGATATTTACCCGAGGCCAGTAACCAAGGCTGAGATATTACCCAAGGCCAGTAATCAAGGGCTGAGATATTTACCCGAGGCAGTAACCAAGGGCTGAGATATTTACCCAGGCCCAGTAAACGGGCTGAGATATTTACCCCGAGGCCAGTAACCAAGGGCTGAGATAATTTTACCCCGAGGCAGTATCAAGGGCTGAGAATATTACCCCGGCCAGTACAAAGGCTGAGATATTTACCGAGGCCAGTAACCAAAGGCTGATATATTTACCCCGAGGCCAGTAATCAAGGGCTGAGATATTTACCCGAGGCAGTAACAAGGGCTGAGATATTTACCCGAGGCCAGTAACAAGGGCTGAGATATGTACCCCAAGGCCAGTAATCAAGGGCTGAGATATTTACCCGAGGCCAGTAACCAAGGGCTGAGATATTTACCCGAGGCAGTAACCAAGGGTGAGTATTTACCCCGAGGCAGTAACAAGGGCTGAGATAATACGAGGCTAGTAATCAAGGGTGAGATATTTACCCCGAGGCCAGTAATCAAGGGCTGAGATATTTACCCCGAGGCTAGTAACCAAGGGCTGAGATATTTACCCGAGGCCAGTAATCAAGGGCTGAGATATTTACCCGAGGCCAGGATCAAGGGCTGATATATTTACACCGAGGTAGTAATCAAGGGTGAGATATTTCCCCGAGGCCAGTAATCAAGGGCTGAGATATTTACCCCGAGGCCAGTATCAAGGGCTGAGATATTTACCCCGAGGCCAGTAATCAAGCTGAGATATTTACCCCGAGGCCAGTAATCAAGGGCTGAGATATTTACCCGAGGCCTAGTAACCAAGGGCTGAGATATTTACCGAGGCCAGTAATCAAGGGCTGAGATATTTACCCCGGGCCAGTAATCAAGGGCTGAGATATTTACCCGAGGCCAGTAACAAGGGCTGAGATATACTTTGAAGTCAACTATTGTTCTGCCTGCGGCTATGGAACCCTGACCTGTTCACCGGACGTGCTACCTGTCAACTCTCTAGAGACCGCAGGAGCGGTAGAGTACTCTCAATGATCGGCTATGAAAAGCCAACTGACATTTACTCCTGAGGTGCTGACTTGCTGCACCTCGACACTACTGTGATTATTATTATTTGACCCAGCTGGTCATTTATGAACATTGAACATCTTGGCCATGATGTTCTGTTATAATCTCCACCCGGCACAGCCAGAAGAGGACTGGCCACCCCTCAGAGCCTGGTTCCTCTCTAGGTTTCTTCCTAGGTTTTGGCCTTTCTAACGAGTTTTTCCAAGCCACCGTGCTTCTACACCTGCATTGCTTGCTGTTTGGTGTTTTAGGCTGGGTTTCTGTACAGCACTTTGAGATATCAGCTGATGTAAGAAGGGCTATATAAATACATTTGATTTGATTTGATTATTTACACATGAAACCCTGACGCAAACCAGCTCTGACAAGATACCATAACGAATGTTGACCGTGCGCAGTAGATCCCCTGCTGGATGTTGACGAACGCTGGTGATTCCTGAATTTCCTGAATAGTCAGGAAATGAACAGAAAATGACGTCGGGGGTTCTGTGGTCAGAGGAGATAGGATCGCCACCCACCGCTTTGAAATGTTTACACCGGAACCACCGGTTTCTATTTTCTCTCCAATCATTCTCAGCCTCATCATCCTGGTCTTCTCAGTGTTGCTGTGGAGCAAGCAGAGAGACTTGAGAACATATTGATCCCAATTTATTTTTCTCACCACGGATCATAGACAATGCAAAACCACTTAAAATATATTGATTGTGGCTTTGGAGCTCATCCATGAGTCACTCATTTACAGCTAGGGACGGACTGGGATCAGAAGTTCGGCCTGGGCATTTCAAACACACCGGGACAAACACTTTCCTCAAAGTCCCCACACTGGTAAACGTTTTCCCATGAGGCCCGCAATATTAACAAAATATATTATCAATTACACAGGCCAGAACCAGCCCATCTGGCATTTTCCCGAATTGCCCCATAGCCAGTCTGATTACAGCCTCCTACTGTCCCACAGCCAGTCTGTTTACAGCCTTCTACTGTCCCACAGCCAGTCTGTTTACAGCCTAGCCTTCTTCTGGAACAACCAACCAACCAACCGCTCCTATATTTTACTGTCCCAGTGTGACTAAGGGTTCGCCTGATATGGAACACTATTCCTCATGTAGTGCATTACTTTTGATCAGAGGCTCGTCCAAAGCAGTGCACTATGCAGAGAATAGGGTGCCATTTTGTCCTTTATAGAGCTGTAATAATGACCATATCGCGGCTGTTGTCACACAAAGTGATCAATGGAAGTATTGAGAGGCCTGATCATTACTCACAAGACTAATTGAGGGGACGTTGAAGATTAAAAATAACAAATGATTCTATTGACGGTTTAAGAATGTGAAACATAAGCAGCGGAAGGCTTGCATGGTAATCACCAAGGTAGGGGTTTCATTTTGTTTAGGAATATTCAAAGCAGCACATTTGCATATTTGTTTTGGGTTGAAACAACTGAAGTGGGGTATTAATACTCCACCTGTATCTAATATAGATTTATTTTAGGAAGTATTTTTGTTGTGTTACAACCGGAATTCAAAAATTGATTAAATCAAAAATTTTCCCTCACACATCTACACACAAGAGAGGGAAAAGAGAGCGAGAGAAAGAGAGACTAGAGAAGCCCCTGTTGTAGACTGTCTGTCTGTAGCCAGGGAGCCTGTCTGTCTGTAGCCAGGGAGCCTGTCTGTCTGTAGCCAGGGAGCCTGGCTGTCTGTAGCCAGGGAGCCTGGCTGTCTGTAGCCAGGGAGCCTGGCTGTCTGTAGCCAGGGAGCCTGTCTGTCTGTAGCCAGGGAGCCTGTCTGTCTGTAGCCAGGGAGCCTGTCTGTCTCTAGCCAGGGAGCCTGTCTGTCTGTAGCCAGGGAGCCTGTCTGTCTGGTAGCCAGGGAGCCTGTTCTGTCTGGTAGCCAGGGAGCCTGTCTGTCTGGAGCCAGGGAAGCCGCTGTCTCTGTCTGTAGCCAGGAGCCTGGTCTGTCTGTAGCAGGGAGCTGTCGTCGGAGGAGCCTGTCTGTCTGTAGCCAGGGGCCTGTCTGTCTGGTGCCAGGGAGCCTGTCTGTCTGGTAGCCAGGGAGCCTGTCTGTCTGGTAGCCAGGGAGCCTGTCTGTCTGGTAGCCAGGGAGCCTGTCTGTCTGGGGAGATACGAGTGCCTTGTCTCTCTAAATGTACCAAGCATAGATTTAGGAATTAGAATACTAGAATGGTAATGAACCTTCTAATGGTGGGATTAAGGGCAGCCATTTTGGTCAGGGAGTTGGTCAACTATGGTTTGCCAGAGCTGTGATAAGATATTGTGTAAAATAATGAATATGTACAGTTGAAGTCGGGAAGTTTCCATACACTTAGGTTGGAGTCATTAAAACTCGTTTTTCAACCACTCCACACATTTCTTGTTAACAAACTATAGTTTTGGCAAGTCAGTTAGGACATCTACTTTGTGCATGACACAAGTCATTTTTCCAACAATTGTTTACAGACAGATTATTTCACTTATAATTCACTGTATCAAAATTCCAGTGGGTCAGAAGTTTACATACACTAAGTTGACTGTGCCTTCAATACAGCTTGGAAAAGTCCAGAAAATGATGTTTTGGCTTTAGAAGCTTCTGATAGGCTAATTGACATCATTTTAATCAATTGGAGGTGTACCTGTGGGTGTATAAGTGTGTGCTTGCTTTTAATGTAAATGTAATTATAAAACATTTTGTATATTTCACCTAACTCAATTTAAGTTGTTAATACTGTATCACAGCTTTCCAAGAAAATAGAAAATGAGACATTTGTGGTCTGTTTACAGAGCCTTCAGAAAGTATTCATACCCCTTGACTTCTTCTACATTTCTGACCCGTTTCAGGAAGCTAGGCGTATGTTGCATGTCACTACTTCACAGGAGGCATTTTTAACTTAAATTTTTATTAAAATGCCTTTTGGAACATATGAACTTTCACGTGCCTTAATAATAAAAACTTGTATGCAATCTGTAAATACGAATACATTTGTTAAAATTATGAGCCTAGTTGGTTTAGCCACGGAAAAAGACAGGAACCCCCCCCACTAGCCATGAGTGGGCTGGACATGCCGAGAGATGAGTTTGGATTGGTCTGCCATGTAGCCTGCTTCTGTCTAAAACATGAGCTGCTCAGTAGGTGTTGATAATCCTTGCTGCCGCAGGTTTCTTTGATATAAAGTTAGCCACGGAGAACTGCTAACAGTGGGCCAAACAAGGACTGTGTTCGAATACCCATTACTAACATACCGTATACTACATACTTAATGAGTATATACACTACATACTATTAGTTCATTTTTAGTATACTGTAAACTAACGGTATCCTTTCAGTTGAGTGTACTAATCACTTTGCCTGTCTACCGGACGTTGATGCTGTTGCTATGCAACTTCTTGCTCGCTTGTTAGCATAACAAATTACTAGCTTAACATCTTACGACTTCATTAATAATGAAGGGGGCGGCAGGTAGCCTAGTGGTTAGAGCGTTGGGACAGGAACCAAAAGGTTGCTGGATCGAATCCCCGAGCTGACAAGGTAAAAATCTGTGATTCTGCCCCTGAACAAGGCAGTTAACCCACTGTTCCCCGGTAGACTGTCATTGTAAATAAGAATTTGTTCTTAACTGACTTGCCTAGTTAAACAATGTCCTTTGAGAACGAACAATGACTATACCGCTAAGCATGAGGTGAATAATCAAGTCATTAACTGTTGGGTAGTTAGTTAATATACTGGCAAGTTCCATGTGTTAGGTAGCTAGCATAGCTAACAAATTGTCAGCCAACATAACGTGTAACATATTTGAAAAGTCATTACTTTGATCAACATTTTAACTAGTTAAATCAATGAATTTGTATTCGCTCTCATCGGCTTTATATTTTCCACCATTTTCTTCAAATCTGACAATGTTGTGAAGCCACGCCCATTTTCTGAAGAATTGAGTTATGGGCCCTAAAAGCACTGCTTGTATGCTTCGTATTTTGGCAAAATGACGCACGACATCAGAGAACTTTTGGCATACTAACTATATCCATACGATGACCAATAAGCATACTACATACTCAATTTACTTCACAAATAGTACGGTTAGCAAGAGAAAGATGTTTTCATTGCTAAAAGCGTACTGTTAGCTAGCTGGCTCACTAGCTAACATTACATGTATGATCTGTGTAGTTCCTATTCCTCCAAGCGGGTCACGACATACGCTCTCCCAGGGTGTCGGACCCCTGCCCCGTGGCCTTGCTGGCTTGGCTGAGCTTATGGCTTCCCTTTGTGACAAGTGTGATGGTGGCATCCCCCCTGGAGATCTGCATACGTCGTGTATGCACTGCCTGGGTTTGAGCCACGCAGAGAGGGCGGTGGAGCGCCCTACTGGATGCCTGTTTTGTGTGGTGTTCTCAGAACGCCTGAGCGTGGCGCATTGGAGGCCATGCGCGAGTGGGTCGGTCAGGCTCGGGTTCAGGCTGGGGACGAGCTTCCTCCCTCAGGAGTGGTGTGCCAGCGAGCTGTTAGTCCCTCTACTGGGCCCAGTATCCCTCCCAGGAAGTGTGGCCGGAGCCACCGCAGGCAGAGACAATCTACTGCCAGTCGTGGACGGGGGCAGGAGTCGGACACTGGGACCACCTTGAACGGAGGGCGCATGCCCTGCGTCAGGAGGTTGATAGCTTCGATGGCGACGACAGCTGTTCCCTGTTGGCCAGTGATAGGTTGTTCCTGGGGGACGATGCTGGCACTGTTCACCACCGTGAGGGGGGCTACCAGGCTGACAGTGGAGTTTCATCGCCCCTAGCGGCTCGAGAGACTATGAGGGGCCTACTCACTCGGGTAGCCACTGCATTGGACATCAAACTGGTGGACAGTGATGACTCTCCATCTCCATCTGACTCTCCATCTGTCCCCATCTCTGCTGAGTTCTGCGAGGCCTTGCAGGAGAGCTGCACTTCTGCCAGGGGGCGCTTCCAAATCACAGCACGGACTGGACCATGGAGTTATGTTACGGGCGCAGAGTCACTCGGCCTCCGGGAGGACCATGGGTCCGGGAGGACCATATAATCTCCAACGGGAGATTATAGGGCAAAACCCGCGACTGAAGCCGGGACCCCCCCAGAATCTTTGATGTTGGAGAGAGAGAGAGAGAGAGAGAGAGAGAGAGAGAGAGAAGAGAGGGCGGTAGAGAGAGAGAGAGAAAGAGAGAGAGAGTGCGGTAGAGAGAGAGAGAAAGAGAGAGAGAGAGACGAGTAGAGAGAGGAGAGAAGCGAGAGAGTGAGAGAGAGAGAAAGAGAGAGAGAGTGACGGATGAGAAGCAGCTGAAAAGAGAAGTCGATGAAGGATGTAAGACGAGCCCTGCCCTCTGTGACCGAGGCCCGCCCTCTGTGACCAGAGCCCGCCCTCTGTACCAGAGCCCGCCTCTGTGACAAGCCGCCCCTCTGTGACCAGAGCCCGCCCTCTCTCTCTCTTGGGGACACATCACTTAAGAAAAACCCTGGCGTCGTCAAGGCAACGCTACAGACGGAGGGACGACATCTCGCCGCAAGTCCGTTACCACGACAACACGTTCCAGAGAACTGCCCACGTTGTCGACACAAGAACAGCTACGAGAGTAGCCGTTCAGAAATACACATCAACAAGGATACACACATCACACAGGATACACACATCACACAGGATACACACATCACACAGGACATACACACACACAGGATATACACATCACACAGGATACACACATCACACAGGACACAAACATCACACAGAATATACACATCACACAGAATATACACATCACACAGGATACACAATCACACAGGATAACGCCATCACCACAGGATACACATCACACACATCACAACAGGATACACATCACACAGGATACACATCACACATCACAGAGGACACACATCACACACATCACACAGGATACACATCACACAGGATACACATCACACAGGACACACATCACACAGGACACAACATCACACCAGGATACACATCACACACATCACACAGGATACACATCACACACATCACACAGGATACAACATCACACAGGATACACATCACACATCACAGAGGACACACATCACACAGAATACACATCACACAGGATTACACATCACACAGGATACACATCACACAGGATACACACACACAGAATACACATCACACAGGATACACATCACACAGATATACACAATCACAACAGGATATACACATCACACAGGATATACACATCACACAGGAACAGGATACACAGTACTTAATTCTCTTCAATAGCGCTTTACATTTACATTACATTTAAGTCATTTAGCAGAACGCTCTTATCCAGAGGCACTTACAAATTGGAAAGTTCATACATATTCATCCTGGTCCCCGTGGGGAATGAACCCACAACCCTGGCGTTGCAAGCGCATGCTCTACCAACTGAGCCACACGGGACAGCACTAACAGATAGCACCCCTCTCTCCTGTGTCACCCCTTGTCTACAGGTCTGGAAAGGAGAGAGGAGGGAGTAGGAGAACAGGACGGGAGGAAGGAGTGCAGGAGGGAAGGGAGAGCAGAGGGGAGGGCAGTAGGGAGTAGAGGGAGAGCGGAGCAGAGGGAGAGGGGGGCGAGAGAGGGAGGGAGGGGAGCAGAGGAGAGGGAGGGAGCGGAGCAGAGGAGAGGTGGGGGGGAGCAGAGGGAGAGGTGGGAGGGGAGCAGAGGGAGAGGTGGGGGGGGAGCAGAGCAGAGAGATAGGGGGGAGGGGAGCAGAGGGAGAGGGAGGGAGCGGAGCAGAGGGAGAGGGGGGGGGAGCAGAGGGAGAGGGAGGGAGCGCAGCAGAGGGAAAGAGGGAGGGGAGCAGAGGGAGAGGGGGGAGGGGAGCAGAGGGAAAGAGAGGGAGGAGAGCAGAGGGAGGGAGGAGAGCAGAAGGGAGGGGAGCAGAGGGAGAGGACCAGAGGAGAAGGAGGAGGGAGACCAGAGGGAGAGGGAGGGAGGGGACAGAGGGAGAGGATTAGAGGTAGGGAGGGGAGAGGGAGAGGAATATTAGGAGAATAAGCAATGCAGCTCTCTTCGATCTGATGGGGAAACACTATACTACTCATCAGATGTGATGCGCACACACACCAGTCATTTAGCAGACTCTTATCCAGAGCCACTTGTATACATTTTCATACTTGTTTATGCTCTACCAACACGTCATTCTCTACCAACTGAGCCACATGGGCCACAAACACACACAGGCACTATCACAGACACACAGGACCGCACACAGACACACAGGCGCGCACACACATTTTTGTGAAGCAGGAGGTTAGTCCAGGAACAATCACTACCCCCTGTGTGTTGTAGATTTTCAGGAAGAATTGGCCCTAGACGAACTGAATGAACTGAGAGCATGAGAACATTCTGACAGCCTGCTAGATATCTGCCTCCTCCATAACCTCCCCAACCACCAAACCTCCCTCAAACCTCCCCCAACCACCACATCTACCTACAAACCTCCACAACACCAAACCTCCCCCAACCACCACATCTACCTAAAAACCTCCACAACCACCAACTCCCCAACACACATCTACCTACAAACCTCCCTCAACCACTACATCTACCTACAAACTCCCACAACCACCAAACCTCCCCCAACCACCACATCTACCTACAAACCTCCCACAACCACTACATCTACCTACAAACTCCCACAACCACCAAACCTCCTTCCAAACCTCCCCCAAACCACCAAATCTCCCCAAACCCAAACCTCCCTCCAAACCTCCCTCAACACCAAACCTCCCAAACCTCCCTCAACGCCAGACTCCCTCCAAACCTCCCTCAACCACCAAACCTCCCTCAAATCTCCCAAACCACCAAACCTCCCTACAAACCTCCATCAACCACCAAACCTCCCTCCAAACCTCCCTCAACCACCAAACCTCCCTCCAAACCTCCCTCAACCACCAAACCTCCAATCAACCACCAAACCTCCTCAACCACCCAAACCTCCCTCCATATTTCCCTCCAACCTCCCCCAGCCCCATACTCCCTCAAACTCCCTCTCTCCCCTAAACTACCCCACCCTATCTTCCTCCCCTCCTCCCCATCTCTCGATCAGTCTCAGAATGCTTTCCGTTCGAGTCATCGGCTAGGCATCTCGATTGAACACAGATTCCGTGGTGTTATGAACTATTTCCCGTTATTCCCAGTTCTCTCCCGTTTGGCTCCACTTGAAACATATGGAAGAAAAACACATTCTCATGACAGAAGTAAAAAAAAAAAAAAATGGGACTTCACACTGGAGAACAGCCACAACGAGGAATAGGGAGGCTCCACTCAGAGGAACGCACACCTCCACACAGAGCAGTTTCCATTATGAAAACACATGACCATACTTTCTGTTATTAACAGATAATACAGCTGACAGTTAATGATCTCATCCCTCTGAAGGGTTCAAGTTGATTTTGGGGGATCTTCTAAAGACAAGTGGAACCAACGCAAGCCCTTTAACACCACAACAGTTGATAACTCCAGCTGGCTAGAGAAGCACAGCGAAGTCGGAGTCAATATGATACACTGAAATACACACACACACACACACACACACACACACACACACACACACACACACACACACACACACACACACACACACACACACACACACACACAACACACACACACACACACACACACACACACACACAACTATAAAATCGAGCACACAACCATGCAACCTCCATAGACAAACATTGTCAGTAGAATGTCCTTCCTGAAGAACTCAGTGATGTTCAACGTTGCACCGTCATAGGATGCCACCTTTTCAACAAGTCAGTTTTGTGAAATTTTCGCCTGATAGAGCTGTAAACTGTAAAGTGTTGTTACTGTAAAGTGGGAAACGTCTAGGGCAACAACGGCTCAGCCGTGAAGTGGTAGGCCACACAAGCCTGAGATCACAAGATATTATGATCTTTACAGAGCTTTAAACTGGACTTTATGTGGCTAGGCATAGTTAAATAAAAGGTTACATTATTTAACTAGGCAAGTCAGTTAAAAGTTCAAGTTCAAGTTCACCTTTCGGTTACTAGTCCAACGCTCTAACCACTAGGCTACCTGCCGCCCCATCCTCCAATGTTGTGTAGGAGGGCCAGTACAGGAAGTGGAACCAGGTCTACAGCAACGCCATGTTGGGCTGACGAATTACAGGCAGCCTGACACGGGGGTAAGTGTCTGTGACCCCAGGCTGTGACCCCAGGCTGTGACCCCAGGCTGTGACCCCAGCTGTAAGGCTCAATAAACCACTCGCCTTACACAACATTTAATAGAGGCCACTTCCTTACACCCAAGTTGTTTAGAGAGGGCAGCGTGCTTAAACCACACACATGTATGTGTGTGTGTGTGTGGTGTGTTGTGTGGTGTGTGGTGTGTTGAGTTGGTGTTGGGTGTGTGTGTGTATGTGTGTATGCTACGCATGTGTTTGGTGTGTGTGGTGTGTGTGTGGTGTGTGGGTGTGTGTGTATGCCTACGCATGTGTTTGTGTGTTGTGTGGTGTTTGGTGTTGTGTGTGGTGGTGTGGTGTGTGTGGTGTGTGTTGGTGTGTGTGCGCCAGTTTGTTCTTTAGACTTTAGCCACTAGAGAATAATCAATAATGGATCAAGACAAATGGAAAACAATTGAGAGTTAAAGAGTAGCTGGCCATCTGATCTCCTTACTGTAATAGTCTTCATATGGTTACCGTGCATCGTAACTTCACAACGCCCTTTCTCCTCTGAGAGAACAATTAGGATAACAAGAGATCAATACAGACTTATTAAAAAAGGACTGTTGTTGTACGTTGGTTTCAAAGATCATAAATTGAAGCTCCGAGCCAACAGATCAAACCCTGACTGCGCTGGAATGGGAGAAACTCCCCAAATACAGGTGTGCCAAGCTTGTAGCGTCATACCCAAGAGGCTCGAGGCTGAAATCGCTGCCAAAGTGCTTTAACAAAGTACTGAGTAAAGTGTCTGAATACTTATGTAAATGTGATAGTTTTACATTTTTTATACATTTGTTAAAAAAAAAATCAAACTGTTTTGCTTTGGCATTATGGGGTATTGTGTGTAATTGATGAGGGGAAAAAACTATTTAATCATTTACAATAAGGCTGTAACGTAAAATAAATCTTAAATATCTAATAGATATATATATATATATATTATAATATATATATTAGATGGGACAGAACCTGGAACTGACGCCAAGCAGGGTGGAGGTGAGTTCAGACATGAGAACATGTCGACGGAGAGATGGGACAGAACTGGAACTGACGCCAAAGCACGGGGGGGGGGGGGGCGGGGGGGGGGGGGGGGGGGGTGGAGGTGAGTTCAGACATGGAGAACATGTCGACGGAGAGATGGGACAGAACCTGGAACTGACGCCAAGCAGGGTGGAGGTGAGTTCCAGACATGAGAACATGTCGACGGAGAGATGCTAATCAGAGGAACGTTTACACAACACATAGGTCATTGGTCTTCCGGGGCCTTCCGTCCTGGAATGTATCAGTTTAAAACCTGAACAAGAGACATCACCATAAACAGACTGAATATGCTCCACGGGATCAGAGATAAGAAATCTAAAAGAGAGAGGCTTGAGAGACACCCGATACCAGGGCTCCTCGCTGAATAAATCATATTMAGCTCCAGAAATAGGAGGCCCGTGTGCTCGCTTGCTTTCCAGCACCAAAGATGTCTGGCCGGGGTCAGTGAGTGTACTAAGCAGAGCAGAAGGACTCTCACATACAGGTCTGTCTGGTAGATGTGGAGGAAGGGACTGGATGGGACATGGGCTCCCGAGTGACGCAGTGGTCTAAGGCACTCCATCTCAGTGCAAGAGGCATCGCTACAGTCCCTGGTTCGAATCCAGGCTGTATCACATTCGGCCGTGATTGGGAGTCCTATTGGGCAGCGAACAATTGGCTCAGCGTCGTTAGGGTTTGGCCGGTGTAGGCCGTCATTTTAAATAAGAATTTGTTCTTAACTGACTTGTCTAGTTAAATAAAGGTTAAAACATATATATATTTGGATATGATCACTGAATTCAGACAGATGCTAAATCAGCAGGAGCCATTCAAATGGGAATTAATTATTTGAGTACAGATATTAACTGAACAGGTAATTTAACTAGGAGGCAGATGATTGGACAGGTAATTTAATGGGAGGTAGATGATTGGACAGGTGATTTGAAAGGCGATGCAACTAGAGAGAAAGAGTCCTGGGAACCTAAGAATACAATTCTCAGATCTGCTTCCTGCTTCAAAGGAAACTTCAGATCCTTTGTGGAATGCATCGGAATGTATCGTGTGTATGGGAGTGTGTTTAACATGTGTTCCAGTGTTTCCCTGTTCACTAGAGTTGTGTGGGTGAGAGTGTGTTTAACATGTTTCCCTGTTCACTAGAGTTGTGTGGGTGAGAGTGTGTTTGGGGTATGTGTTGTGGGTTGACATGTCACTGTCATTCGTTTCCCTACTCACCCTCCTGGTGTTGTCAAGGACCTTGGGGTCTGGCTGGCCGTAGTTGGGAGGGTTGGCGTGGGGGTCGTACCCCAGACGGGACAACATGGGGGCGATGACGGGCATGTCCCTCAGTACGTCCGCAGGGATCTTGCCCACCCACTTGGATAAGGCCTCCACGTTGACCGGCTTGATCACCTGGTCTGTAGACCTCTCCACCCTGCAGAGAGAGAGAGAAACCACAGTTAGCAAGGGGTTAGCATTGTAGCATGTCCCCCCAAAAGATCATTGACTAGCTAGCATCGTTCAAGGCATCCTTGCTTGAGGTACTGGTACTCACTGATAGTTGGATTAGTGAGAGTAATGAGATGGAAATCTACTTCCTGATGACCTCTAACAAGAGAGGAAGAAAGACTGCTTTTTGGAGGTGATCTAACAGATGAACACACACCAGCATCCTCTAAGGCACTGCTAGTTGAACAACACCAGTGTCATCCACGTTAGATTGTTACCCTCGATAGCATGGTGTTAGCATTGTTAAGGAACGGTTCAACATTATCCCTTGATAGCATAGTGTTAGCATTATTAAGGATAAGGACCAGTTTCAACATTTCCCTTGATAGCATGGTGTTAGCATTCGTTAGGAATGGTTGCAACATTATCCTTGATAGCATAGTTGTTAGCATGGTTAAGGAACTGGTTCAACATTATTCCTTGATGCAATGTTAGATTTAGGACGGTTCAACATTATCCTTGATAGCATGTGTTAGCATTGTTAAGGAACGGTTCAACATTATCCCTGATACCATAGTGTTAGCTTATTAAGGACGCAGTTCAACATTATCCTTGATAAGCAATGGTGTTAGCATTGTTAAGGAACGGTTCAACATTATCCTTGATAGCATTTGTTAGCATTATTAAGGAACGGTTCAACATTATCTCCTTGATAGCATGGTGTTAGCATTATTAAGGAACGGTTCAACATTATCCCTTGATGCATGGTTGTTACATCATTAAGGAACGGTTCAACATTTATCCCTTGATAGCATGGTGTTAGCATTGTTAAGGAACGGTTCAACATTATCCTTGATAGCATAGTGTTAGGCATTATTAAGGACGGTTCAACATTATCCCTTGATAGCATGGTGTTAGCATTATTAAGGAACGGTTTCAAACATTATCCCTTGATAGCATGGTGTTAGCATCTTAAGGAACGGTTCAACATTATCCCTTGATAGCATGGTGTTAGCATTATTAAGGAACGGTTCAACATTATCCCTTGATAGCATAGTGTTAGCATCATTAAGGAACGGTCTAACATTATCCCTTGATAGCATGGTGTTAGCATCATTAAGGAACGGTTCAACATTATCCCTTGATAGCATAGTGTTAGCATTATTAAGCTTGCCCTGGATGGCTCAGTGACCAGCCGCTTTGTCACTGCAGGCAGCTAACTGCAAACTAATTGCGCTCTAACTGGATTATGGACAGAATTAAAGATGGCCCCCGAGCTCTAGCCTCTCTCCAGCTCCAGGCCTCACAGTTTAATGGGCTGAACAAATGTTTGTCTCCCATTGAGATATGGGTCTCTCTTCTCTCTGTATCAGATCACGCCCTGTCCCCATGTCTGTGTCTCCATGCATCACATTTCATGCTGGTTCCTGTACATGAGCCACGGAGACAAGACATTAGGGCAAACATTACCGACCTACACTGAGTGGGTCTGAGCCTGGGTTTTTCTCCAAATGACCACAGATTTAGAGGAGTGATATTAAAAAGATGAATAAACCATTACATCACACTACCTTGGTGAGGGGGGGTGGGGGGGGGGACTGAATGTCTGGATGAAGTTTTGTTTACAGAAAAATCTGAAAGTTGATCATTTACGGGTGACATTAAGTGTGAAGATATTTGATCGTTTATGGATAACTGGGAACAAATGAAGTGTCAAGATGTTGATCATACACCGGCGCTGTGAGAAAAGACCTGCAGCACAAACAACAACACACACACACACACAACACACACAAGAACGACGCACGCACACGCTACATGTACGACCTGTGTTGTTGGAGCAGGCCGAGCTCTAGAGACCACAGCCTGTAACATCTGCTCCTCGTTAGAACAGATCATCGCCATAGCAACAGCAGAGTTCTGTGTTCAGGTGACCTATTCTCTGTATACTGGCACTACTTTTGACAATAGCCCTATCGGTGCATAGGGGGGACACAGAGGTGCTTAGAATGGGGTAGGGAGGGCTAACCACAGCTGGGCCTTTCCATCACTCTGTCTGTGGTGTGTGTGGTGTGTGTGTGTGTGGTGTGGTGTGTGTGTGTGTGTTGTGGTGTTAAAAGATGATCAGGCTGACACCATGTTCTCCCTGCCAGCAGTGGGGAGAATTCATTCAAATCAGCAGGAGAGTGGCAGCTAGCCCCAGCCCCGATTCAAATCAGCAGGAGAGTGGACAGCTATCCCAGCTCGATTCAAATCAGCAGGAGAGTGGACAGCTAGCCCCAGCCTCGATTCAAATCAGCAAGGAGAGTGGACAGCTAGCCCAGCCTCGATTCAAATCAGCAGGAGAGTGGACAGCTAGCCCGCTCGATTCAAATCAGCAGGAGAGTGGAACAGCTAGCCCCAGCTCGATTCAAATCAGCAGGAGAGGTGGACAGCTAGCCAGCCTCGATTCAAATCAGGCAACATGGTACTGTATAGAAAGCTTATATTCTAGGCCCCCAAATGGCACCTTGTTCCCTATGTAGTGCACTACTTTTGACCAGGACCATAGGGCTCGTTCCCTACATAGTGCATTATTTTGACCAGGGACCATAGGGCTCTGTTCCCTACGAGCGCACTACTTTTTGAACAGGACCATAGGGTCTGTTCCCTACATAGTGCACTATCTTTTGACCAGACCATAGGACTCTGTTCCCTACGTAGCACACTACTTTTGACCAGGACCATAGGGCTCTGTTCCCTACGTAGCGCACTACTTTTTGACCAGGACCATAGGGTCTGTTCCTACGTAGCGCACTACTTTTGACCAGGACCATAGGGCTCGTTCCTACGTAGCGCACTACTTTTGACCAGGACCATAGGGCTCTGTTCCCTACATGTGCACTACTTTTGACCAGGCCATAGGGCTCTGTTCCTATGTAGCGCACTACTTTTGACCAGGGCCATAGGGCTCTGTTCCCTACATAGTGCACTACTTTAGGACACAGGACATAGGGTTCTGTTTCCCTACGTAGGCACTACTTTTGACCAGGACATAGGGCTCTGTTCCCCTACATAGTGGCACTACTTTTGACCCATGTAGTGACTACTTTGACCAGGACCATAGGGCTCTGTCTCCTACGTAGCGCACTATTTTAACCAGGGACATAGGGCTCTGTTCCTACGTAGTGCCTACTTTTGACAGGGCGTAGACAGTCTAAAATAGATTCAGGAGAAGGTATCTTTTCTTCTCTTCCTCTTTGTAATTGAGCGTATAAGACAACGTCTGAGGTTCGACTCAATTGACATTCAGCCGTCTGTTGTCGTCGTTCTTTCTACTGTACAGTATGTGTGGGCCGTGGGCTGAATGCTGGTACCGTTTTGTTTTTGATCTTGGCCCACATAGTCTTTATTCTTTACACCGGGGACCTATCAGCAATGAAATCTCTCTCATGGGAAACATAAGTTAACATTGCCAGAGCAAGTGAACTAGATAACAAAAGTGAAATAATACAATACAAAAAAACAGTAACATTACTAACAAAAATTCCAAAAGACATTACAAATGACCTGTGTAAAAAGTTAAAGTATAAAAGGGAAAATAAATAAACAAATATGGGTTGTATTTACTGAGGGAAATGTGTCTCTCTAATGTGGCAGGAGGTCAGGAAGTGCAGCGCTCAGTTTCCACTCATTTTGTGGGCAGTGTGGCACATAGCTGTCTTCTCTGAGAGCCAGGTCTGCCTACGGCAGCTTTTCAATAGTAAGCGTATGCTCACTGAGTCTGTACGTAGTCAAAGCTTTCCCTTAAGTTTGGGTCAGTCACAGTGGTCAGGTATTCTGCATGTGTATCTCTGTTTAGGGCCAAATAACATTCTATTGCTCTGTTGTTTTGTTAATTCTTTCCAATGTGTCAAGTAATTCTTCTTTGTGTTTCTCATGATTTAGTCTTGGGTTCTAATTGGTGCTTTGTCCTGGGCTCTGTGGGGGTGTGTTGTGAACAGAGCCCCAGGACCAGCTTGCTAGGGACTCTTCTCCAGGTTTATTTCTCTGTAGGTGATGGCTTTGTTATGGAAAATTTGGAATCGCTTCATTTTAGGTGGTTGTAGAATTTAACGGCCTCTTTTCTGGATTTTGTAATTAGCGATTTCGGCCTAATTCTGCTCTGCATGCATTATTTGATTCGGTGGTTTTCGTTGTATCTCTCTCTCAATCAGAATGAGTCATGTTTGTTCTCAGAAGCTTGTTTATCAGTTTGTTTTGCTATATAGATATAGCGCCATATTTTCCTCTCCCCCTCGGCCTAAGTTCTCCCCCCGGCCTAAGTTCTCCCATCGGCCTAAGTTCTCCCCTCTTTAGTGGGTGTTTGGACTGCAGTCTTTCTCTTGCTCATTCAGAATACAAATCGTATTGCTCCTTCCTTTATCTCCAGAGATGACCAAAAGCAGTTGTCTATCAATCATTGAGATACAGAGAGAGAGAGGGAGAGACGACATAAGTTATACACACATTCTGAGGAATGCCAGAGAGAGTCTGCTAGGCTAAGCTAGCTAGGTCACAGCTGTAGTTGTCAGCTAGCTAGGTCACAGCTTGTAGTTGTCAGCTAGCTAGGTCACAGCTGTAGTTGTCCAGTAGCTAGGTCACAGCTGTATTGTCAGCTAGCTAGGTCACAGCTGTAGTTGGTCAGCTAGCTAGGTCACAGCTTGTAGTTGTCAGGCTAGTAGGTGAAAAAAAAAAAAAAAAAAACAGCGGTTTGCAGCTAGCTAGCCAGTGGTGTCGCTAGCTAGGTCAAGCTGTGGTTGTCGCTAGCTAGGTCACAGCTGGTTGTCAGTCTAGCTAGGTCACAGCTTGGTTGTCAGCTAGTGTACAGCTGGGTTTTGCCAATCGCTAGGTACCAGCTGGGTTGTCACAGCTAGGTTCACAGTGGGTTGTCACTAGCTAGGTCACAGCTGGGGTTGCCAATGGCTGGTAAGCTGGGGTTGTCAGCTAGCTAGTCACAGTGGGGTTGTCACTAGCTAGCAGTGTTGCAGCTCGGCTAGGTGGCACAGCTGGGGTTGTCAGCTAGCTAGGTACAGCTGGGGTTGTCAACTAGCTAGGTCACAGCTGGGGTTGCACTAGCTAGGTCACAGCTGGGGTTGTCATAGCTAGGTCAAGCTGGGGTTGTCCAGCCTAGCTAGGTCACAGCTGGGGTTGTCAGCTCGCTAGTCACAGCTGGGGTTGTCAGCTAGCTAGGTCACAGCTGGGGTTGTCAGCTAGCTAGGTCACAGCTGTGTTGTCAGCGTAGCTAAGGTCACTGGGGTTGTTCAACTAGCTAGGTCACAGCTGGGGTTGCAACTAGCTAGTCCAGTGGGGTTGCACTACTAGTACAGCTGGGGTTGTCCAACTAGCTAGGTCACAGCTGGGGTTGTCAGCTAGCTAGGTCACAGCTGGGGTTGTCAGCTAGCTAGGTCACACTGGGTTTGTCAGCTTAGTCACAGCTGGGGTTGTCACTAGCTAGGTACAGCTGGGTTGGCAACTAGCTAGGTCACAGCTGTGTCAGTAGCTAGGTACCAGCTGTGTTGTCAGCTAGCTAGGTCACAGCTAGGGGTCTGGTCAGTTAGCTAGGTCACACAGCTGTGTTGGTCAACTAGCTAGGTCACAGCTGGGGTTGTCAGCTAGCTAGGTCAGCTGGGGTTGTCAGGACTAGCTAGGTCACAGCTGGGGTTGGTCATTCTAGCTAGGTCACAGCTGGTTGTAAGCTAGCTAGGTCACAGCTGGGTTGTCAGCTAGCTAGGTCACAGCTGGGTTGTCAGCTAGCTAGGTCAAGCTGGGGTTTGTCAGCTAGCTAGGTCACAGCTGGGTTGTCAGCTAGCTAGGTCCACAGCTGGGGTTGTCACTAGCTGGTCACAGCTGGGGTTGCAGCTAGCTAGGTCACAGCTGGGGTTGCCAGCTAGCTAGGTTAACAGCTGGGGTTGCCACTAGCTAGGTCACAGGCTGGGGTTGTCAGCTACTAGGTCACAGCTGGGTTTCAAGCTAGCTAGGTCCAGTGGGTTGTCAGCTAGCTAGGTCACAGCTGGGGTTGTCACCTGTCACAGCTGTAACCGCGGTCACAGCTGGGGTTGCCACACTAGCTAGCGTACAGCTGTGTGCAACTAGCTAGGTCACAGCTGGGTTGTCAAGCTAGCTAGGTCACAGTGTGGGGTTGTAGCTAGCTAGGGTCACAGCTGTGGGTGCACAAGCTAGGTCCAGCTGGGGTATGTCAGCTAGCTAGGTCAGCAGCTGGGGTTGCCATCGTAGCATAGTCAGCGGTGTTGTCATCTATCAGCTGTAGTGTCAATACTAGTCCTGTGATTGTCCAAGCCTAGCTAAGTCAAGCTGTGTTTCATGCTAGCACTGGGTGTCGTGCTGTCCACAGGGGTTCATTGTAGTCTGCGTTCATCTAGCTAGGTACAGCTGGTGTTGCAGCTAGCTAGTCAAGCTGGTTGTCAGCTAGTTCCGCTGTGTCCAACAGCGGTCGTCCAGCTGTGTCAGCTAGCTAGGGTCACAGCTGGGGTGTCAACTAAGCTAGGTCACAGCTCGGGTTGTCAGGCTAGCTAGTAGCAGCTGGGGTTGTCACGTAGCTAGGTCACAGCTGGGGTTGTCAGCTAGCTAGGTCACGCTGGGGTTGCAACTAGCTAGTAACAGTGGGTGTATAGTCAAGATCTTCAATAGCTACCGCTGTTCCACTAGTCCAAGGCTGGGTTGCCAACTAGCTAGCCACAGTGGGTTGCCAACTAGCTAGGGTCACAGCTCGGGTTGTCAATAGCTAGGTCACAGCTGGGCGTTTCAGCTAGCTAGGTCACAGCTGGGGTTGTCAGCTAGCTAGTACAGCTGGGGTTGTCAGTAGTAGGTCACAGGCTGTGTTGTCAATAGCTAGGTCACAGCTGGGGTTGAAGCTAGCGTAGGCCACAGCTGTGTTGTCAACTACTAGGTGCACAGCTGGGGTTGTCAAGCTGCTATGTCAACAGCTGGGGTTGACCGCTAGTAGGGTCACAGCTGGGTTGAACAGCTAGCCTAGGTCAAGCTGGGTTGACAGCTAGCTAGGTCAAAGGTAGGGAGCTGGTTGTCAGCTAGCTAGGTCAGCAGCTGGGGTGTCAGCTAGCTAGGTACAGCTGTTACAATAGCTGGTCAAGCGGGTTGTTCAACTAGCTTAGGTCACAGCTGGGGTTGTCACACTAGCTAGGTCACAGCTGGGGTGTCAACTAGCTAGGTCACAGCTGGGGTCATGCTACTAACTGTCCAAATGCTAGGGTCACAGCTGGGGTTGCAACTGCGTAGGTCACAGATGGGGTTGTCAACTAGCTAGGTCACCAGCTGGGGGTTGTCAGACTAGCTAGGTCACCAGCTGGGTGTGCAGCTAGCTAGGTCACAAGCTGGGGTGTGTCAGCTAGCTAGGTCACAGCTGGTTGTAACTAGTAGGTCACAGCTTGGGGTTGACAAGCTAGCTAGCACAGCTGTGTTGTCAACTAGCTAGGTCACAGCTGGGTTGTCAGCTAGCAGTAGGTCACAGCTGGGTAGTTGACAGACTATCACGCGTGCAATGCAGTCACAGCTGGGGTGTCAACTAGCTAGGTCAGTGGGTTGGTCACTAGCTAGGTCACAGCTGGGTTGTCAGCAGTAGCCATGTTGAGTTGTCCAGCTGGGGTTGTCAGCTTCGGCCCACACGCCGCCCCCCACACTCCCACCCACCCCACCACTTCTCCATCCCCACACACCCACCCACACGCCACGCCCCACCACCACCCCCCTTTTTCTGTTTTCTCTGATTTTTCTTTAGCTAGGTCACAGCTGGGTTGTCAGCTAGCTAGGTACAAGTGGGTTGCAGCTAGCTAGGTTCCGCTGGGGTTG
>NW_019944884.1:37585-58641 GCF_002910315.2 Salvelinus sp. IW2-2015 | reverse complement strand
AGTGTGTGTGTGTGTGTGTGTGTGTTGTTACTGTGCGTGTGTGTGTGTTGTGTGTGTGTGTAGTGTTTTTGGAGTGTGTGTGTGTGTGTCTGTGAGTAAAATGCCTGGGCTAATACGCGTGCATCGTTTTAGTGGGTAATATATGGAGGGGACATCTTCTGCCATTAGTGAGGGGGAAGTACTACTGAAGGGGGGGTTCTGACGGAGATCTGCTGTTGAGGCTGGTAACAAGGCTGCCACGAGGCCCTGGGGGTTGGCGGGGTGTCGTGAATGCTGAACCTTCCTCCTCTCCAAAATCAATAAAAATCGGGAGCGTTGTAGAGAGGATGATGGCTTATTATGACGGCAGACTGCCTTGCCTCATGGCAGGAACAAGCCGTTTTAAGTACAGCACCTCGGTAAGAAGAGGCCGGCCACTCAGAAAAGTAGGAGAGGCGCACCGCAGCCGCCTGCTGGTCCTGTGCTGGTAAAGTTCAGTTGTGGGTTCATTACTCACAACAGAGGATCAACAGTTGGATAAAAACATCTGCTCTTAGCCGTAATATCTCCGCCCCCCCTCCCCCCAAAGAGCTTGTTATATTGTTATCACTTCTGTTTTTAGAACCGTGCTTATCTGATCTGGAGGCTGATCATTCTCAGTGTGGATAAATGGAGAAAACACCTAACACCCTGTGTACTCCTTTCCTGTTCCAAATACACATTTACATTAGGTTAAACCTTTCCTGTTAATACACATTTACACCAGGTTAAAATTCCTTTCTCTGTCAATTACACATAGGTTAAATCCTTTCCTGTTCTTAATACACAATTAGGTTAAATCCTTTCCTGTTCAATTACACATTTCGGTTAAAAATCACTTTCCTTGTTTCAATACACATTTACAGAGGTAAAATTCCTTTCCTGTTCAATACACATACATTAGGTTAAATCCTTTCCTGTTAAATACACATTTCATGCTAAAGTTTATAATCAAACTTTCCTTTGTTTTTCAATACACATTTTAACATGAGTTTAGGATAATCTTCCCTCTTCCTGTCTAACTCATAACACATTAGGTTAAAATCTCTTTCCTGTTCATAACACATTAATTAAATCCTTTTCTCTTTCAAACACTTATTAGTTCTTAAAATCCTTCCTGTTCATTAAATACACATTAGGTTTCAAATACCGTTTCAATGTTCAAAGAAGCACACATTAGGAGTTAAAAATCCTTATCAGTTCAAAGAGCACATTAAGGTAAAGCCTTTCCTGTTCTAATACTATTCAATTAAACTAGAATAGGAATACAAAATCCTGTCACTGTGTGTGCGAAGTACACATTTACATTAGGTGTAACCTTTTTCCTGTTCAATTAACACACTTAAGTACATTAGGTTAAATCCTTTCTCTGTTAAACAAACTACACATTTACATTAAGGTAAATCGCTTTCGTCTGTTCAATACACATTTGTAAGCATTCATAGTTAAGATCCTTTTCCTGTTCATATGACACATAATTACATTATGATATAACATCCTTTCCTGTTCAATACACAGTTAAGGTTGAGAGAAATCCTTTTCCAGTTTCTCAATTACAACATAAAGTGTTCAAATCAACGTTATCCGTGTCCATTATACACATATAGGTTAAATCCTTTCCTGCTCAAATACACATTCTAAGGTTAAATACGCGTTGCCTGTTCAATGTACACTGTATGAAGTTATCCTTTCTCTGGTTCAAATTACAACATTAGTGATTATATCTCTTTCTCTGTTCAATACACATTAGCGTTAAAGGCCTTTCCGTTCAATACACACTTAACATTAGGTTAAATCCGTGTTCCTGTTCAGATACACATTTAAACATTGAGGGGTTTAAATCCTTTTCCTGTTCAAATCCACACCATTTTCTACAGTAATGTGTTATAATCCTTACCTTTCCTGTTCAATACACATTTACATTAGGTTAAATCCTTTCCTGTTCAATACACATTTACATTAGGTTAAATCCTTTCCTGTTCAATACACATCAGGTTAAATCCTTTCCTGTTCAATACACATTAGGTTAAATCCTTTCCTGTTAAATACACATTTACACCAGGTTAAATCCTTTCCTGTTAAATACACATTTACACCAGGTTAAATCCTTTCCTGTTAAATACACATTTACAYCAGGTTAATTCCTTTCCTGTTAAATACACATTAGGTTAAWTCCTTTCCTGTTAAATACACATTTACATGAGGTTAATTCCTTTCCTGTTCCATTTACATTATTAGGTCATGGACCTACTACATCTATAAAGTCTGTCACATAACTGGGATTGAATATGTTTAATACATTTAAAAAATTGAAACAAAAAAAGGTTATGGACCTGTTAGATCTAGCATGCTTATGTTTAGCAGTTAGTATGTGTTACCAAATCAGTTAACCAGTAAATATGTTGTTTTTGCTCGTCTGATATAGAGGAGGCTTATGGCGATACAATGACGTGTGATTTCCTGTTTGCGTGAAGCAAAGTACGAGCCAGGAAAAGTTCAGAAGACAGAATGTTTGTTTGTTCCCTTTGCATGCAATCGCACAGTGTTTAGACTACTCTGCTATGCCCTGTAACTTGCAACAATAAAAAGTCCCAACAAGCATCAATTAAAATGAAGACAGACAAKAAACTCAAGCTTTTCCATTGAAATGTAAACAGCTAGGATCATTATTCAGTGGTGAAACAAAAGGCAACATAAAACATTGCCATGACTTGGAGGTACGATATTAGACGATACCCTCTTTGGTATCGCAAATATAATAGACATTTGTTGTCCTTACCAAGGACGCGCCTGGCAGGCCCTGGCACAGCAAAGCTGTCTTCTCAGTGGTTTGAGGAGCTCAAGGTACATTTACCAATCCTGTTGAGTCTTGTTTCTTCATCTGTTACAGTTCCTGTCTCTCCCTCTCTCCTCAACGGCCACATGCCTCTGTCCATCTGCGTGTGTGTGCGTGTGTGTGTGTGTGTGTGTAACAGTATGTGTGTTGTCTCTGCTACCTGTCTTGAGCTCTATCCAGAGCGCTCTGGTTAAGATCCCATTTTATTAATATTTGATGGGATTTAATGTGCTGAGGGGTGGTGTGTGTGGGTGTGTGGTGGGAGGCTGGGACCAGGCCCGTGTCTAGGGGTGGGAGGCTGTGGGAACAGCGGCTGGGTAGCGGGTGGATAACTGGAGGCCCCAGGTCGGGTAGGCGGGGAGGGCTGAGACAGCACGTGTCTAGGGGTAGGAGTGGGAGGGTGGCCAGCACGTTCTAGGGGTAGGCGTGGGAGGCTGGGTACGAGCACCGTGTCTAGGGGTGGAGGGGGCTCCCAGGTCCGTGGCTGTAGGGTGGTGGAGTCTGGCCCAGGCCTGTGATCTAGGGTAGCGGGTGGGAGCTGGGAACACAGGCCGTGTCTAGGGGTAGGGGGTAGGAGGCTGGGACCAGGCTGCCTTGCAGGACCTAATGGGGGGGGGGTGGGAGGCTGGGACCAGGCCTGTGTATTAGGGTAGGGGGTGGAGGTGGGCCCAGGTCGGGTCTAGGGATGGGAGGCTGGGCCAGAGTCCGGGTAAGGCGGTGGGAGCTGGGCCCAGGTCCGTGTCTTTGGGGTAGGTGGTAGACTGGGATCTCAGGCTCGTGTTAGGGGTAGGGTGGGAGGACTGGGACCAGGCCGTGTGTAGGGTAGGGGGTGGGAGGCTGGGCCACAGGTCCGGGTCTAGGGGTGGGAGGCTGGGACAGCAGGCCGTGGTCTAGGAGTACTTCCCTATCCAACCTTGCACTCTCCTTCTCACCTCCTGTGGCATCTCCTCCATCTCGTCAGTCTAGCTCTCTTCTGTATTAGTATGTGTAATTTTTTATGGATCCCCATTAGTTTGCAAGGCAGGCAGTAACTTATCTGGGGTTTATTTGGATCCCTCTATTAGGGTATCTGCAGAGGCACAGCTACTCTTCTTCTGGGTTATTATGGACCAATTAGTCTTCGCGCCAAGGCAGTAGCATACTCTTCTGGGGTTTATTATGGACTGCATAGTTCCTTGAAGCAGCACTCTCCGGTTCGATCCATTGTAGCCTACTTTCTCTAGGGGTTTATAATATGGAACTATTAGTTTCCTGCAAGGCACAGCTACTCTTTCCTGGGTTTATTATGATCTCCTTGTGTCTGCAAGCAGCGGCTATCTCTTCACTGGGGCTTAATTCATGGACATCCGATATTATTTCCTACTTCCTGGGGTTTATCATGGACCCCCATTAGTTCCTGCCAAGGCAGCGGCTACTCTTCCTGGGGTTTATTATGGACCCCCATTAGTTCCTGCCAAGGCAGCGGCTACTCTTCCTGGGGTTTATCATGGACCCCCATTAGTTCCTACCAAGGCAGCAGCTACTCTTTCCGGGGTCCAGCAACATAATTATTATTATTATTTTTTTAAATCACCAAAAATCAATAACAGTACATAATACAACACATTACACCACACCTCTCCAACACAACACATTATTACACCAATACAACACTACATCTCTCCAATACAAAATGTATAATTACCACAATAGAACAATATTACAATGTACGTGTTTTAATGTGTGCGTATGCGTGAGTGTGCGCGCGCGCGTATCTTCACAGTAATCGTTGTTCCATAAAGTGTCGTTTTGTTTTTTATTTTATTTTATTAGATTCTACTGCTTGCACGATGTGGAATAGAGATTCAATGTAGTCATGGCTCTATGTAGTACTGTGCGTTTYCCCCAGAGTGTGTTCAGGWCWTGGGGACTGTGAAGAGACCCTTTGTGGCATGTCTTGTGGGGTACGCATGGGTGTCTGAGCTTTGTGCTAGTWGTTCRAAMMRRMMRSYYSGKKSYTTYMRSMWKKYMAKWMSTCTCACAAAGACAAGTCGTGATGCAGTCAAATCGCTCCTCTACTTYGAGCCAGGAGAACAGCCAGCCGTGCTGCTCTGTTCTACCTGTAATTTGCTGATGTCCCTCTTTATAGTAATTGACCATATGACTGGGCAGTAGTCCAGGTGTGACAGAACTAGGGTCTGTAGGACTAGTTTTRTTGATAGTGCTGTTAAGAAACCAGACCAGTGCTTAAGTACAAACAGACCTCTACCCCATCTTAGGTACTGTTGCATCAATATGTTTTGACCATGACGGTTTACAATGCAGGGTGACAMCAAGCAGTTTAGTCTCCTCAACCTTCTCAATGTCTACGTGATTCAGTTGATGTTTAYGAATAAATKATTTGTCACAAATACAATGCTTTTCRTTTTTTTGAAATTATTTAGGACTAGCGTATTACTAGCCACCCGTTCTGAAACTGACTGCRRCTCTTTGTTAAGTGTTGCAGTGATCTCACTCGCTGTRGTAGCTGATGTGTATAGTGTTGAGTCAWCAGTAYACACAGATACAGGCTTTACTCAAGGTCAGTGCCAAGTCATTAGTAAAAATTGAAAAAGTAAAAAGGGGCTTAGACAGCTGCCCTGGGGAATTCCTGAATCTACCTGGATTATGTTGGCGAGGCTTCCATTAAAATAACACCTGTGTTCTGTTTGACAGGCAACTCTCGATCCACAATATAGCAGAGGTTGTAAAGCCATAACTATCTCGTACAACGCTGTGTACTACTCCCTTCACAGAACAGGGCAAACATTCTCTAACCAGAATAGAAAAGAGGAGTGGGAGGCCCCGGTGCACAACTGAGCAAGAGGACAAGTACATTAGTGTCTAGTTTGAGAAACAGACGAGAAACAGACAAGTCCTCAACTGGCAGCTTCATTAAATAGTATCCGCAAAACACCAGTCTCAAATCCAAGCAGCCATYTTTGTTATGATGGCTAGCAGCTTAGCTAGCTAGGTAAGGTTAGCAGCTCTGTCAAGCAGGCTNTCCAAGCAGCCATTTTTGTTATGATGGCTAGCAGCTTAGCTAGCTAGGTAAGGTTAGCAGCTCTGTCAAGCAGGCTTCAAACTGTCTGTTAAGCAGGATTCCGGGACAGAAAATAGCAATCCTAGCTGTTAAAAAGCTAACAGAGTCACGGAATCCATGCAAAAACAAGTGGCGTAATTATAATATATTAGATGGTTTGTTGTTTTGATTCAAATGTAGCCAGAGTAGCCAAGAGTTCCCAGCATTCAGCCGAGCACTGGGATGACGTTGGTGTCTGGGGTTTCTCTCCATCCCCCTCTCATTCTACYTCTTTCTGGGTTTCAGTTTCTCCAGGGCGCTTGTGTTGTACTTATCATACCAGGGGAAGGGTCAAGAAGAGTACACAAGCTCACAATCTCTCKCCAGAATAACAAAACAGGCTACACTGTGTGAGTGGTGGGTCTTTCTTCACATCGCTACAGTACCCAGAGAGCATTCCTAAGAGATATGGAGAGGAGAGCTGAACAAGGACATTTGGCCTCTTGCGGAACACTCCAGAACACTCTCGTGCCCTTACAGTTTTGTAAAGAGGCGGAACTCTTCACTTGTGCCCTCATGTAGCAGCTAACCCCTTCAGTGTTCCATGGCTGGAGATTGAAGGGTACTCCTGTATCTCCCATAGTGGAACAGCTAGATTAGGACCATGGCTCGCAACCTCTAGCCCAAGGACGGGAAACTTTGATGGGGGTGGGGGCCACAAAAAAAATCTGAAATCATCATGAGGGGCCGCAGTGGCTCCCGGGTCTGCTACCCACATCCATACATACAGTCAGATGTATAGTGTTTTGGGGGCCCTGAGCCGTTCCTGTAATTCTTTTCATTTTGACATGTGGCGTAAAGAAAAAAAWGTGCAGTTTAACAGCAAATGTCCTGCAATTTTACACCTTTTGCCATAGGGTGGAGAGAAATGTTTGCATATGATATCTGAGAGTGACTAACAAAAATCAGTCATACCGACCCCGGTCGGTAATTCAACCATGATTACTACAAGTTTAGATAGCTGGCCGCTAGTCTACCTTACCTCAAAAAAGTTTTAGGTGACATGGGCTAATTGAGTGACTGTCAGAAGAAGAGAAACTGCTGATGCACAACCAAAATGTCTAAATTGCACCTTGTGTATTTTACCTGTCAACCGTAAGTTGAGAGCCCGAGTYCCCAAAAGGGTGCTCCGTGGGTCACTAGTTGCCTATCCCCGCTCTAGAGCCTTGGGGCTCAACTCCTGTGTCTCCACAGTATGACAGCTAAACTGTACCGTGTTCCTGCACCATGGCTGGAGAGTACCCGTCTCCCATAGCATGGCAGCAGCTAGAATGAGGACCTGGCAACATGACATCTAGAACCTTGGGGTCTTTGTTTATAACACCAACCTGTTGACTGCCTCCATACTTATTACTGGCGGACTTTTAAAAAACGAGTCACCGGCTGTGTCTGAAAACACACCCTCTTCCCTACATAGTGCACTACTTATGACCAGAGCTCTGCTGGCCCTGGTCAAGAGCAGAGCACTAAATAGGGAATAGCTGCCATTTCAGACGTAGCCAATCCTCTGTAGCAACAATATTTAAAAAAACATTTTTTTTTACACATTGGATAAAAGTAGATACTCAGTGCTAGAAAATAGTATATCGTACAGTGCAGTTGAGGAACAATGGGAAAATAATTCTGATTTTAACATTGATAAACTTGTAACCCCACTTTTGAAAAAAAAAAATGGCCCGTGAGGTTGCAAAGTTTTCCCAGATAGAAATGGTGACGATCTGACATGGTTTCATGTTCGTACTTATACAGCATGCCTGTTCTCTCTAAAATATTCAGACCCCGCTTTAAAACAAATTATAATAAATTATAAATTTATAAATTATATTTATAAATTATAAATTATAATTCTAAGGCTTAAAATGAAGCCTTCATTATCCATTTCTAAGATAATGTAGACAATCAGAAGTAAACATCATACTATTCTCTGGATTTATAGGCTGCAGATATCTGGTTTCATCCAAAATGGCACCCCATTTCCTATGTAGTAAACTACTTTTGACCAGAACCCACTTAGGGCCCGAATCAAAAGCAGGGGGGGGGGGGCGGGGGGGGGGGGGGGGGGGGGGGGGGGGGGGGGTGTCTTATCTGTCCCGTGTAGAGTGGTGGTGGGTGGGGGGGGGGGGGCTGTTTATCTGTCCAGTGTAGAGTGGTGGTGGTGGGGGGGGGTGTTATCTGTCCCCTCTCTTCTCGTTCTTCCCCTCCCTTGCCGTCTTGCTTTCATTTATACAATAAGTCATCTGTGTGCATATGCACCAGGCTGCGTCCCAAAAGCCAACACCCATTCCCTATGACCCCTGGCCAAAAGTAGTGGGCATAAATGATATAAGTAGGAATGGTGTTGAGCCGCTGGCCAAAAATAGTGCATTATAGAGAGGAATACGGTGTTAACTTGGAGCTAAGTCCTGAGGGGGAGCAAGAGGATACCAGGGACAGTCGGATGAAGAACCGACGGACAGAGAAAAGAGCATGTATGAGTATGTATTCAATATAGATATTTACCAAGATGAAGACATTGGAAGAATAAGAGTGGAGGGAGTGCTTGTGTGTGCTGGTGTGTGTGTGTGTTGTGTGAGAGAGGGCAAGGGATGGGAGGGGGTTCCTCTAAAGAGAACATTGTGCCAGTGACTTATTGTGCCAATACGTAGGCTTTCTGTTAATAGTAAGAAAGCATGGAGCATTCTCGATTGTTAGACAATCAAAATGGAGCCAAATTCTGCAGGGGACATGGAGGGTGGGAGGTTATATGATTCTAGCGTCAGGAGGTGGAGTGGTGTGTGTGGCAGGAGTGGAGTGTGTGGTGCAGGAGGTGGAGTGTGGGTGTGTGGCAGGAGGTGCTGGTGTGTGCAGGAGGTGGAGTGTGTGTGGCAGGAGGTGGAGTGTGTGTGTGGCAGGAGGTGGAGTGTGTTGTGGTCAGGAGGGTGGAGTGTGTGTGGTGGCAGGAGGGTGAGTTGTGTGTGGCAAGGAGGTGGAGTTGTGGTGGCAGAGGTGGAAGTGTGTGTGTGCAGGAGTGGAAGTGTGTGGTGGCAGGAGGTTGGAGTAGTGTGTGTTGGCAGGAGGTGGAAAGTGTGTGTGTGGCAGGAGGTGGAGTGGGGTGTGTGTGGGCAGGAGGTGGATTGTGTGTGTGGCAGAGGTGGAGTGTGTTGTGTTGCAGGAGTGGAAGTGTGTGTGTGCAGGAGGTAGAGTGTGGTGTGTGCAGGGGGTCGAGTGTGTGGTGTGCAGGAGGTCGAGTGTGTGTGTGCAGGAGGTCGAGTGTGTTGGTGGCAGGAAGGTCGAGTGTGTGTGTGCAGGAGGTCGAGTGTGTGTGTGCAGGAGGTCGAGGTGGTGTGTGAGGAGGTCGAGTGTGTGTGTGTGCAGGAGGTGGAGTGTGTGTGTGTGCAGGAGGGTGGGAAGTGTGTTGTGTGCAGGAAGGGTGGAGTGTGTTGTGCAGGAAGGTGGAGTGTGTGTGTGCCGGAGGAGGAGTGGTGTGTGCAGGAGGAGAAGTGGTGTGTGGGCAGGAGGTTGGAGGGTGGTGTGTTGAGAGGTGGAGAGTGTGTGTGGCAGGAGGTAAGAGTGTGTGTGGGCAGGAGGTGGAGTGTGTGTGGCAGGAGGTGGAGTGTGTGTGTGGCAGGACGGTGGCGGTCGTGTGAGGATGGAGTGTGGTGTGGCAGGAGGTGGAGTGTGTGTGTGCAGGAGGTGGACGGTGTGTGGCAGGACGTGGAGTGTGTGTGGCAGGAGGTAGAGTGTGTGTGTGTGGCAGGAGGTGGAGTGTGTGTGCAAGGAGGTAAGAAGTGTGGTGTGGCAGGAGGTGAGTGTGTGGTGTGCAGGAGGTTGGAGTGTGTGTTGTCAGGAGGTGGGAGTGTGTGTGCTTGCAGGACGTGGAGTGGGTGTGTGGCAGGAGCTAGGTGGCGAGAGTGTGCTGTTGCAGCTGAGTGAGAGTGTGTAATGGTGCAGGAGGTGCGAGTGTTGTGATGTCAGGAGCGTGGAGTGTGTGTGCAGGAGGTAGAGTGTGTGGATGATGCAGGAGGTAGAGTGGTGGTGTTGGCAGGAGATGGAGTGGTGTGGTGCAGGAGGTGGAGTGTGTGTGCAGGTGCGATGGTACAGAGGTGGAGTGTGTGTGTGCAGGAGTAGAGTGTGTGTGCAGGAGGATGTGTGTGCGGAGGAAGTTGTGTGTGTGCAGGAGTCGATTGTGTGTGTGCAGGACGTGAGCCGGGGTGTGAGAGGTGGGAAGTGTGTGGTTGCAGAGGTGGATGTGTGGCGTGGTTGTGTCAGTGAGATGGAGTCGTGTGGTCAGGAGGTAGGAGTGTGATGGTGTCAGGAGGTGGAGTGTGTGTGTGCAGGAGGTGAAGTGTGTGTGGGTTGCAAAGTAGGTGAGGGTTGCAGGAGGTAGAGTGTGTGTGTGTGGCAGGAGGCTGGAGTGTGGTGTGGCATGGAGGTAGAGTGTGCTGTGTGCAAGAAGTGGTGAGGGTAGGGTGTGTCAGAGGTAGGGTGGCAGCGTGGTAGTGTGTGGCAGGAGGTGACAGTGTGTGTGTGTGCAGGAGGTAGAGTGTGTGTGGAGGAGTAGAGTGTGTGTGCAGGAGGTGAGTGTGTGTGGCAGGAGTGAGTGGGAGATGGTGTGTGTGGCAGGAGGTGGGAGTGACGTGGTGCAGGAGGTGGAAGTGTGTGTGTACAGGAGGTGAAGTGTGTGTGTGCAGGAGGAGGAGTGTGTGTGTGCAGGAGGTGGAGTGTGTGTGTGCAGGAGTAGAGTGTGTGTTGAGGAGGTGAAGTGTGTGTGCAGGAGTGTAGAAGTGTGTGTGTGTGCAGGAGGTGGAGTGTGTGAGTGGGCAGTGAGGTAGAGTGTGTGTGGCAGGAGGTAGAGTGTGTGTGTGCAGGAGGGTGGAGTGGTGTGTGTGCAGCGAGGTTGGGCTGTGGTTGTGCAGACGTGGAGTGTGTGTGGCAGGAGGTAGAGTGTGTTGTGTGGCAGGAGGTGGAGTGTGTGTGCAGGAGGTAGAGTGTGTGTGCAGGAGGTGGAGTGTGTTGTGTGAGGAGGGGAGTGTGTGTGTGCAGGAGGTGAGTGTTGTGTGCAGGAGTGAGTGTGTGTGGCAGGAGGTAAGTGGTGTGTGGCAGAGGGGATGTGTGTGTCAGGAGGCATGGATGCGTGTGTGTGTCAGGAGTAGAGTGTGTGTGCTGCAGGCAGGTAGGGTGTGTGTGTGCAGGAGAGGTGTGAGGTTGTGTGGCAGGAGGTGGAGTGTGTGTGTGCAGTAGTTCGAGTGGTTGTGTGTGTGCAGGAGGTAGGAGTGTGTGTGCAGGAGTGAGTGTTGTGGCAAGGAGGTGGAGTGGATGTGTGTGCAGGAGGTGGAGTGTGTGTGCAGGAGGTGGATGTGTGTTGCAGGACGTGAGTGTTTGCAGGTAGAGTGTGTGTTGGCAGGAGGTAGAGTGTTGTGTGTGCAGGAGGTAGAGTGTGTGTGGCAGGAGGTGGAGTGTGTGTGTGCAGGAGGTGGGAAGTGTGTGTGTGCAGGAGTAGAGTGTGTGTGTAGGAGGTGGAGTGTGTGTGTGCAGGAGGTGGAGTGTGTGTGTCAGGAGGTGGAGTGTGTGTGTGCAGGAGGTACGATGTGTGTGTACAGGAGGTGAAGTGTGTGTGTGCAGGAGGAGGAGTGTGTGTGTGCAGCGAGGTGGAGATGTGTGTGTGCAGGAGGTAGAGTGTGTGTGTCAGGAGGTGAAGTGTGTGGTGCAGGAGGTAGAGTGTGTGTGTGTGCAGGAGGTGGAGTGTGTGTGGTGCAGGAGGTAGAGTGTGTGTGTGCAGGAGTAGAGTGTGTGTGCAGGAGTAGAGTGTGTGTGTGCAGGAGGTGGTGTGTGTGTGCAGGAGGTCCGAGTGTGGTGTGTCAGGAGGTAGAGTTGTGTGGTGTGCAGGAGGTAGAGTGTGTGTGTGCATGCCCCATGTTTCCGTTGAAGACACTCGAGCGACCTCCAGATATCAACCAAAAAAACCCGTCATAGAAAAGCCAAACTGATATTATTGCCTGAATTATTATTTACCATGTTGCATTTATGGAACATTCTTAAGAATCCTTGGCTCTCTCTAATGTCTCTGGCCGTTACTTCTCGTGGGACCTGGCCCTAGGACCATACGTCAGACTACCTGGGCTGTATGACTCGTGCTCGCCCAGTCCACCTGGCTTGCTGCTTCTATCCAGTTTCAACTTCTGCCGGGGTTTATGAAACCGCCGAAACGCTGTCCACCACGACCTGCTATTATTCAACGTCTTAAGGTAGATCGGGACTATGGAAAGAAGCCAACGAATGCTACTAGATTTAGGTGGTCTCGAGATGAGAATTAATGATATTAAATGTCAAGCATTTCTTGTCATTATGAATATTTTGAACATTCTTTGGCATAGTTCTGTTATAATCTCATCCCGCACAGCCAGAAGGAGAGATGGCCACCCCTCATAGCCTTGGTTCTCTCTAGTTTCTTCCTAGGTTTAGGCCGTTTCTAAGTTTGTCCCTTAGCCACCGTGCTTCTAACACCTGCATGCTTGCTGTTTGGGTTTTTAGGCTGGGTTTCGTCACAGCACTTCGAGATATTAGCTGATGTACGAAGGGCTATATAAAATAAACATTGATTTGATTGGAGCTTTGACGATGTCACGGCCATTAGAAAACCTTACATGGTCAGGGCGAGTACCAAATTGCACCCTCCTTCCACTTTAATAGTGCACTACTTTAGACCAGGGCCCAACGGGAATAGGGTCTCATTTGGGATACAACCTGAGAAATGGGTTAGGAACGTTTTTTTTCTTCCCCCTTCTACTGTGTGCGGCTAACTAATGAGTGAGGTTTCTCACCTAGCTCTGCTCTAGAATGATTCATAACCAACAGAAGGACAGTAAATGTTGAGGCCTCGTGGAATTACAAGGCCGTTATTACAGACCCTGGGAGCATGTAGAAACTGACCTGGAGTAAGAAATGTGTTGTTGACTATCAACAATAAAATAAAAAAGTTTACTACTGATCTACCTACTCAACAACTAGATTTACGATCCTTCCTTCTCTCTGGGCCATCACCATTTCCTCCCTCGCTCTCTTCCTCCCCTCTGGGAAGAACAATAGTGAAGTGAAAGAGAGAGGGAGAGAGCAAGAGAGAGTTACATGGACCAGTGCTAACTTGTCTCACTGCACCAGGAAGGGAATGTACGGTAGTAGGTAGAGCCTGACCCGTTCACCACTCGCACCTCGTCAGCCTGGTGATGAATAGTGCTTGCTTACCATAACATTGTGCTATGGGGTCTATCACACATGGCTCCCTATTCCCTTTGGGGCTCTGGTCAAAAGTAGTGCACTGTATAGGGAATAGGGTGCCAATTGGGATGGAGCCTATGATTCAACCACAGCATTGAGCCATTTGACTACGTAAGCAACATAGTGAAGGAGGAGACAGTGTCTCGTAAACAGGAAGCATCCCCGAGGTTAGCCGTTTGTTTATTACTGCCATCAGAGACGACTGGATTGTATTACTTATCAGTGTCTTGTTGTGGCAGCAGCGCAGAACAGAGCAGACCGCTTCCAGAACCAGAAGCTAAGAACAGAGGCCTGTGTTCTAGAACCAGAACCATTTCGGTTCAGAACCAGATCCAAAATGGCGGCCGAGCATCACTCAGAATGAGGAGTGGGAGAGCCACTGTGGCCCTGATAGCTCAGTGAGGTGATGCATGGAAGTTCCGCCTGGCTTCGTCCTCATTTGGAGCTCCTTGTCCTGGGTTTGTAAAATCCTTGGCTGCCCACACCTTGTCTCGCCACTAAATCAAGTCACGTTTTGTCATCTACTGGTATAAAGCCTTGTTTCACACTTCATAGACGACAAGGTCACTGACCCCTGATTTACAAGCTAGTTGAGTTTACAGTTTACTCACTTTATACACTGATAAAAACACACGGGGAGGGAGACCAGCATGCCTGAAGTTCAGTAACACGCAGGCTCAGGGTACGTACACACACACCACTACTTACTTGGAGAGGGAGACACCTCCTGCTTTCCCTATGAGTTCCTCATGGTGAAGTACCGCCTCGTTCCAGGGAATGTCCAGGAATTTGAGCAGCGTCCTCATCCACTTCTCTGGATGGAGCACCAGCTGTTCGTAATGCACCGGCAGGCACTTGTCTGAGGCCTCCAGGCACTGAGTGTACATGGTCTCTATGGCCCTGTTCCACTTGGTCAGGCAGTCTCTGTAGCTGCCCAGGTCAAAGCCAGCGATCGTCACCTTACGCGAGATCATGGAATGGACCGAGGCGCGTCCGTCCCGGATCATTAGCAAGAATTTGGCGTGCGGGAAGATCTTAGCCAGGTAGGAGAGGGACTTCAGAGCAAAGGGGTCCTTGTTACAGAGAAAGTTGGCGGGCTCGCCGTGCTTCACGATGATCTCTAGGAGGAAGGCCTGCATGGCAGCGTCCAGGACCTCGTCCGTCACCCCGGCCTCGTCCAGACGCATCTTCTCCCTCCCCGACCGCGACCACATCTGTTTCATGGCCAGGATACGTGGAATAACCCTGGTCTCCTCTCCACACCGAACATCAGGGTGAGCATCAAGCATGGCTCTCATYAACGTTGTCCCACTCCTGGGAACCCCTCCAATGAACACTAGGGGCATGTCCTTGTTGTAGACGAATGGAACGGAGAGGTTATGGCCCCTGGGACCAGAGCCCCGCAGGATGGTGGAGGAGCTCAAAGAGCCCCCCAGGAGCAACCCTCTTGGCCCCTGAAGGCCCCCCAGAAGCCCTTGGTCCCCAGGCTGGCTGCTGCGCTCCTCGATRCGGTGGTGACACTCCATGGCGTGACGACCCAAGTAGAAGACTGTGACTGAGCTGATGACCAGACAGGCCACCAGCAGGTTCTGCTTCAGCTTCATCATCATCACCATCACCATCTCAGGACCAGGGAGGGGGGAGGAAGGGAGGGGGAGGACAGAGGTGTACCAGATGAGGTAGTGGAAGAGGGGAGAAAGGAAGGTTAGGAGTAGCTGAGTGTCCCTCCTTTCAAGGTCGGCGATGGGGGGCAGAGCGTGTTGTGTGTTCCCCGGTGGTCAGCGCTCGTGGCGTGCCCAGCTCCATCAGGCCTGGGGAAGGACAGAATAAAAAACACATTATTACATAATATAATAACATAGTCTTGGTTGGAACAGTAGAACAGTGGAACAGTGGAACAGTAGAACAGTGGAACAGTGGAACAGTGGAACAGTGGAACAGTGGAACAGTGGAACAGTGGAACATGGCAACTTCAGGCAGATCCTGATAGAGATCTTGACATTCTAGATCATTTGTACACTGCTGGTAGAAATCAAGTTGAGGCTTGAACCAACAAAAGGTTGAAATGGCTCACTTCATATATGGTCCTAAAAAAAGGCCCTGTTCAGAAAAGCAAAAACACATCTTATTTTCAGCATTATACTGTACTGACCCATCTTGACAAAGAGAGCACAGTAAAACTATGAACTGAGCTGTACAAGTTATTTTGTATTGTTATTTTAGTTAAATACACACACGAAATTACCAAGGAATTCCTTATATCCAATGTAGGAATTACCCTCAACATAATTACAGATCCCCTCAGGAGAAATGTAGGCTACAGAAGTGACGCTCCACTTTCACCTCAGAAAGCTGTGATGAACACATTCTCTCTGTCTGACAAGGTTATGGMTCTCACGCCAAAACCACTGTACAACTGTGGTGTAAGAGAAAGGCTAAGGCCGACATCATAAAGTTGTCAGAAAAACCATTGACACAGTCATGGCCCTCAGCTGACACAAGCCCATAGGAATGAATCCAGGCCACAGACTAGAGGCACAGAGAGAGGGAGAGAGAGACAGACACAGAGAAAGGGATAGAGCGAGAGACCGAGAGAGAGAGAGCGAACAGCTCCACTTTTCAGCAGTCGGGCTAAGTCTTAAGCATTTAGGACTTCCCCAGTGACACATTTAGCAACAAAAAGACGCAATGATTATATTTATCCCTCAGAGGGAAATCTCTATTTTACAACCATCTTGTTCTATTTTTCCCAACTCGTCTTTTTACTCGTTTCCCAGTGTTCAGTTTGTTTCTTGGGCTGAGAGAAACATTCCCGACCAGGAACGAGACGTCCAACCTCCGGCCTCTAATGTGTCCCTGAGCAGTTACACAGGCTCTGATTTACAGAGTAGGTGGTGTGACATCACGTTACTCTGGGTCATTGCCACAGAAACAGGACCCATGAGTCCCAACATGTGAAGTTTATAGGAGCATATAAAATTGTGTCAAATTATTAACATTTTACCGACACAAAAAGATCCCACCATGTCGAACGAACAAAATGATCTGTCGGCATTTATAAAAAATGTACCAGAAACTGCTTGTTTCCATCACAGTTGTTGCGGGAAATTTAAAAATAAAAGAATAAACATGTACACGGTATGACTTTACTCGCATAAAAACTGTGGATGGAAACTTGGACACAGACAGAAAAGGGGTCTTAAACATTATCTAATAGAAAAACTTGAACAGGAAAAAACTTGAAGCCCATCTAATATCAACATTTATATTCCATTTCTTGAACACCACAATGTTGAAGGCCCCTGCCATCTAATATCAACATTTATAATCCATTACTTGAACACCACAATGTTGAAGGCCCCTGCCATCTAATATCAACATTTATATTCCATTTCGCAGGAAATTTGCCTTCTGTAAAGTTTAAGAAATATTGCCTTGTGTCATGTCATTCCGATACCAAAAAACACACTTCTCTTAAAGATATATTCTAATTATTCTCCCTCGTGACAGAGGATTATGAACGTTCACAGAAGTAACGAGTTTAAGTAGACCTACCAAATAGTGTTTTATTTGGATAACAATTTGGTTTATGAATTATTGTGATTAAAATGTGTCACTTATATAAAAAATGTAAAAAGATCGGTAATAGAATGAGTCTTGTTACATGCATAATGAGATTGTGGATAGTCAGATGATAATAGTAAAAAATAAAATAAAATACAACCCGGAAGCCAGCCGCACCAATGTGTCGGAGGAAACACCGTTTGGTCAGCTGGCGACCTGGTCAGCGTGCACTGTGCCCGGCCCGCCACAGGAGTCGCTAGTGCGCGATGAGACAAGGATATCCCTGCCGGCCAAACCCTCCCCTAACCCGGACGACGCTAGGCCAAATGGACCTCCCGGTCGCGGCCGGCTGCGACAGAGCCTGGGCTCGAACCCAGAGTCTCTGGTGGCACAGCCAGCCGGGAGATGGGCTTAGCATAGGCTAGCTCCAGGCTAATTGCTGCTTGCTTCGGGACAGGGGCGTTAGCCAGGAGAAGCCAATCGGATAGCAGCTAGCTGCGGAGATCCAGGTGAAGAGGTTAATAAGAGCTTGCGGTAGGAATCCGGTGACATGGAGCGCAGAGTGAAGGAAAAGCAGCCAACAAGTGCTCAGCATATGTGGGAACTCCTTCAAGACTGTTGGAAAAGCATTCCTCATGAAGCTGGTTGAGAGAATGCCAAGAGTCCCATTAAGAGAGCAGATTAGAGGCACGAAGTGTTATTTCTACCCTTTACTATGACCAAAGCCCCTAGCCAGACTAGCTAAGGGCAATAGGATGCCATTTTGGGGATGCTTTATGATCTCGCCGGGGTGCATTCCTTCCCTAGTGGCAGCAATGGTCTAACAAACAGTAGTAGAAAAAAATTGCATATATAATAAGGGATTATTGAGAGGGGAGGACGTGAGCCATTGTTCAGCACGATGTATCCGCTGTAGCGAGATTCAATGATCAGCTGCAGAACGGAACAAGACGCTTATAAAACCCATTTTTCTGCACTTTTCACCACACTAGAGTAGTGTACCCTAGTTTCCGGTTGTCCTATTCCCTATTAATCTATATGCCACATAAGCAATCCACATACTTTTAACCAGGGCTCAAAAATAGAAATTAGTGTTGGATCTTCCCTGTGAGCTAGAAGCAAACCAGTACCTAATTAGCTTTCTTAGGAAACGAGGGTTTGCTTTTGAACACCAGGAATGACTCGTAACTTTACACCCTATCCACGCGTCAGTTAGCTGGGTCAGTTAAGTAAGCATTGGGTTTAGACTTTTGAATCTCAGCCTAGAAAAGGCCAATCAGGTGGGAACATGTGTGCAAGTTTGAGACGCAGTGACGCTTGTGCGTATTGTACCCATAATTGGGTACTTAAGAATTTGTGATACAGAAACTTCGCTAAATGACTGCAGTTCTTGCCAATCAGGTCAGGGTCACTTAGTTGGGGTAATTGGGTTTTTGCGCAGTTTTGAAACACAGAATGAACATCGCTATAATCTCACAAAGGGTCGGTTTAAGTGGGGTAAATTGGGTTTGATTTGAAGCACAGAATGAAACTTGGGACTTCATTGACAGCTTCAGTTTTTATAATGTGTATAATATAGCGCCTTTGATTGAGATAAGGGACGACTTGCGAAACAAATCGTGCACAAAATTACAGGCAATCACATGGTTTTTCCTTCTCTGCGATTGACAACATAATCAAGCGACTATAGCATCGGGGCCAAGGAGGTTGAGGGAGGATTGGTGGCTATACCTTGTCATTTCTGCCGACACAGGTATGGCCAACCTGATGATGGATTGGCCTCCAAACGTGACTACTGTAATTGAAGTCAAAGGGCCCTCTGTTTACCAGCGTCACCCGATGATCTTGGAGATACTTTCTGTCCCCAACAAGGACGGCCCCTACAGCCGCACCTGGGCCTGACATAAATCTCAGTAAGGACAATAATGGTGTTCAATAATAATAATTGGCCTAACTCAAACACCCACAGGTAACGATCTGGCGAGACAAGAAGAACTTCTAAGCCATCAAAAGGAACATAAAATTTCGACATACCAATTGGAATCTGCTAAAAAAAATACTTGAAATCAGTTATAGAACTCATTGCGTCTATAGTTTGTGAGGTCTGGGATCCGCTCAGAGCAACCAAGAATTCACGAAAATGGGACAAAACACCAAATGAGGCTCTGCTGCATGGCAGAATTTTGCACAAAAACATCCTCTGTGTACAAAACGTAAACAACAATAATGAACACGCAGAGCAGAAAAAGGACAATACCTCCCTCATTATCATAAATCCGACATAATTCGCCAACAATCAGCCAGCACGCAAAACCCAAAGACACACTGAACTGTTGGACTATATTATTTTAGATGTTTCTCAAACTCCAACCGGACTGGACTCCCAAATCATTTGTACTGATGGAAAAGCGTCCACATAACATGAGTGAATTTAGAGAGACAGACCCAGGCAGGCAGCAGGACGTACCCCATATACACTAGAAGTGAATTTAGAGAGACTAGACACCAGGCAGGCAGCAGGACGTACGACATAACACTAGAGTGAATTTAGAGAGAACTAGCAACCAGGCAGGCAGCGAGGGGACGTATCCACATAACCCTAGAGGTGATTAGAGAGACTAAGACAACCAGGAGGCAGCCGCCGCAGGACGTTCACATAACCTAGAGTGAATTTAGAGGACTAGACAACAGAGCAGGCCGCAGGACGTATCCACTACACTCTAGAGAGAATTTAGAGAGACAATAACCCAGGCAGGAGCCGCAGCGCAGGACGTATCCACACAATAAACTAGAGAGTGGAATTTCAGAGAGACTCAGACAACCAGGCAGGCAGCTCGGCCAATAGACAGGATACGCATAAAATCAAATCCGCACAGAACTAAATCTACGGTACAAGAGTCGAATTCATACGGAGAGTTACTAGACACGACCAACCTTTACCGATTTAACAAAGGCCAGATCTTTAGCACCGCAGCAGGTTTTAAACGAGAGAAATTGAAGTACCCCTGCGAGGACACGATGAAAGAGGTACGTTATTTAAACTTCCCCTAAGCAACGGCACTTAAAGCCCTGTAAGGCAGGTTCAGCCTTGGTGTCTGGTGGCCTTACCCTTGTTGGCCGTAAACACACACAAAGCGACACCCACGAGCCCAGGGACCGAACACATTAAGACCCAACCAACCAACCAAATCAAGAGGAAAAACTAAAAGATTTGCCCATTATACTTGACACATTGGGACCAAGAATTAACAACAAACAAACTGAGCAACGACTCACTAGAATGTTATTTGCTTCCGGGTCCCCTTCAAACAGAGGTCATATATAGGCTACAACTGTTGCATTGGCATGTATGGAATATTGAAATGATGGATGCTCCGCTCTCTAGTGCTCCTCTCTTCTCCACAACACACACACATCATCAATTGCATTTAGGAATGCTGGATCGGGATAGCGAGCGATGATAGTCAGACAGGAGCTGTGACGGATGGAGGTGAGGAAACTTTGGGACGAATTCGGGAACGCCGACTGCAAGCCAGGCCTAATCGCCTGAGCCCAACCTCACTAATGCTCTTGGTGGCCTGAAACTGGAAAGAATTGTTCTCCCCGCGCAATGTTCCAATTTCCCCAAATTAGTGGAGCCTTCCCAAGAAGAGTGGGAGGCTGTTATAGCAGCAATGTTCACACATCTAGTGGGAAGCCTTCCCCTAAGAGTGGAGGCTTGTTACGCAGCAATGTTCCAATCAAATTAGTGGAGCGCCTTCCAGAAGAGTGGAGGCTGTTTATGAGTAATGTTCCAACATCTAGTGGAAAGCTTCCCAGATAAGAGTGGAGGCTGTTTACAGCAGCAATGTTCCAACATCTAGTGGGAAAGCCTTCCAGAAGAGTGGAGGCTGTTCATACGTGCAATGTTTCAACATCTAGTGGGAAAGCCTTCCCAGAAGAGTGGAGGTTGTTATAGCAGCAATGTTCCAACATCTAGTGGAAAGCTTTCCCAGAAGAGTGGGAGGCTGTTTATAGTCAGAGGCAATGTTCCACATCTAGTGGGAAAGCCTTCCCAGAAGATGGAGGGTGTTATAGCAGCAATTGTTCAGCCATCTAGTGGAAAGTCTTCCAGAAGAGTGGAGGCTGTTATAGAGCAATGTTCCAACATCTAGTGGAAAGCCTTCCAGAAGAGTGGAGGCTGTTAAGCAGCAATGTTCAAATCTAGTGGAAGCCTTCCCAGAAGACTGAGGCTGTTATAGCAGCAGTGGTTCAACATCTAGTGGAAAGACTTCCAGACGAGAA
>NW_019944884.1:19352-37560 GCF_002910315.2 Salvelinus sp. IW2-2015 | reverse complement strand
GGTGCAAAGCTGTCATCAAGGCAAAGGGTGGCTATTTGAAGAATCTCAAATATATTTTGATTTGTTTCACACTTTGTTACAAATGATATCCATATGTGTTATTTTCACAGTGTTGATGTCTTCACTATTATTCTACAATGTAGAAAATAGTAAAAAATAAAGGAAATACGCCTTGAATAAGTTTGGTGGTGTGTCCAAACTTTTGACCTGGTGGTAGTAGTAGTGTATATATATATATATGACATACGTTTTCTGTCTGGGGCCCCTAGAGGCAGGGGCCCAAAGCAACCGCTTATGTCGCTTATGCCTAGAGCCGGCCCTGCACACTCCCCTTCCTGCTTGTCTCTTATCTTCTGTGACATTTGACTGACGGCTTTGATGGGTCTTTCTTGGCAAAGCTCAGCAAGGCATCATTAATCTGCTCTGACGACTGACTGACGCTACTCTCAAACACCCACGCATGTGTGACGCAGAGTAAACACCAGTCACACCTTATAAACAGTAATGGATACACAGTAACAGAACACGCACTTTCTGTGATGCAGATGTAACATAATTGAAAAGAGCGATCACACACACACGATGCGGTCATCCTGCCCTTTCTCTCAAAGCCATTATTACAGGGTTCAGGCGAGCCTTCGCACATCAGCAAAGCCATTATTACAGGCTCCCCATTAGAGACATGTGCTCTGCGCATACATTAAATAGTGTGTGTGGCGCGTGGGCATCCCGACAGCTAGCAACAACTGATAAGTGACGGGAAATACAAAGCAGAGGAAAGCACCGTCTCTCAGACAGACTAGACGCTATGTTTGGCCTTGTGTTAAGGCTATTGTCTTGCTGAAAAGGTGAATTCCTCTCCCAGTGTCTGGTGGAAGCAGAATGAGAAAGCAGCTTCCCTCTAGGATTGTGTGTACTTAGCTCCATTACAATAACAACAACAAAAAATTATCTTGAAAAACAATCCAGTCCTTAATGATTACCAGCATGCCATTGGGGATGGGATCCTTATTCTCCCCCACAAAATTCAAATCACAGTGCAGTAGATATCACAAAGCATATTATTTTCTGTGTTACAGCCAAACTAGACAATAGGCTTGGAAGGCCTGGGGAAGTTGTCATTTAAATAAAACAGTGAGGAAGAGGCACATTTTAGGCTACTTTGGTGAATTTGCGAGGCGTGCAAGACAATACATTGGGAAATTCAGCTTAGGTTTCACGGGTCCAAAAAAGTTCATTCAATCTCCACTGATTAGATATCTCCTAACCTTTGCCACACAGGGAGGCTCTATGACTGTAGCCTATTGCCGCTGACGTCTTATGATTGGCCAACACCAATAATAACATACGCCACGCTCCCTCTCGCAGCAGCATAAATATAAAATGTCTCCTGCTCAGATCTGTACGGCCCTTCTGTACAAGTCAGTTAAAAGTACACATAACCGTTCTCAGGTAGTCGGTGTACAGGTGGATCCCTGAAGACCTCTAATTCAGATTACCAAGACATACGCCCACCTCGGTTCCTCCTGCCTGACCTCCACGGTTCTTTCGTCCTGGGGCGTATTCATTAGCCGTTTCTGTTGCAAAACGTTTCGGACAGAAACGGGGAGGACATGCCTGAATTTGTCCAATAGAAACTGGTCGTTTTAGTTGCAAACTGTTTGGACTAATGATTACAACCTGCTCTTACTCTTCGCTAACGATGCGAGTGTGTGTTCAGTCTTGGGCCTGTTTGAGAGTAGAATATCCTAGCCTAATCATTGAGATAGGCCTTGCTTTACGGAAGTTGAGAGACATTGCAAGCTAAGAAAAACTGCGAGATACAGCTTTTGACTGGCGAAAGATAAGCCTAGTGCAGGATTCTGACAGTCTGCCTGCTGGCCGACCTGCTTAACTGTGCCCCTCCCTCGCTAGCTCACTACGAACAGATACAAGTTTGTTCTGGGAAGATACAGCAACTAAAATCAGTCTGCTCCGTTCCCCCCAAAATACTGAATTCAGGAGTCGATTCCTAGCCGAATCGAGTCTTAAAACGCAGAAGGTCGCCACATGGAGTCGACGTGCAAGGAGTTGAGAAAAAATATATTTATTAATTAACAGTTGGGAAAATGTCAGAGGAAGGCAAGCGACAGCAGGGAAGTCCTGTATGGCAACACGTTGAGAAGTTAAATGAGAAGGAAATCCAAACTTTTGCAAGGTGGAATGGAGGAACATTAATGGCAGTAACAGGTGGCAATAGTGTAAACCATCTGAAAAGGGACGTACTGTGAGACCCAAACCACAAAGGTTGGGAATGGAGGGAACATTACATTTGGCAGTCACAGGGTAATAGTTAAACCATCTGAAAGGACGTACTGTGAGACCCAAACCACAAAGGTGGAAATGGAGGAACATTAATGGCAGTACAGGTTAATAGTTAAACATCTGAAAGGGACGTACTGTGAGACCCAAACCACAAGGTGGAATGGAGGAACATTAATGGCAGTACAGGTGCAATAGTTAAACCATCTGAAAGGGACGTACCGTGAGACCCAAACCACAAGGTGGAATGGAGAACATTAATGGCAGTACAGGTGTAAATAGTTAAACCATCTGAAAAGGGACGTACTGTGAGACCAAACCGATTTCTGGCACCAGTACAGCTGCATTGAGATTCATTATTCGTATAATTTTAAAAAGCCACCTAAACAATCCACTTCTAGACCCATGTCTGGTGTTTAGACGTCAAAGAAGAGAAGGAAAGTATTCCAACAGGGCCTGGCCTCAAGGTGAGTCTGGATGAAGAGGTACTGTTTTAAAACACTCAAGATGTCAACAGGGTGTGGTATGGTGCTGGTCCCTCCCTGTGATTGTTCGCCTGAGTGACATCTGTTCTCCTCTGACACCATGGTGTTTGACAGACACTGGTTGTTTCTCCACTGGGGAAGATAAACACTGATGAGCCAAGTGGTTGTTATTACATCTCAGCAAAACTCCTCTAAATGACAGAAGTAAACTAAATGAACAACTAGTAGAAACCTACATCCAATGAAGACAAAACAATTGGGATGTCAGACTTAAGTCTAACCTCTTTTGAACATGTATCCTGACGGCATTTCTGTATGAGGAACTCTCTCTTAACATTGCAGAAGAAGGCTGATGTGTAAATAACAGCTGTGTTTTTACAAGCGTTTCAGTTAAGGTTACTAAGGTGCGGCAGGTAGCCTAAGCGGTTAGAGGAGGCAGGTAGCCTAGTGGTTAGAGGAGGCAGGCAGCCTAGTGGTTAGAGGAGGCAGGTAGCCTAGTGGTTAGAGGGGGCAGGGAGGCCAGCGGTATAGATGGGGCAGGTAGCCTAGCGGTTAGAGAGGCAGGTAGTGACTAGCGGTTAGAGGAGGCCAGTGTAGGCCTAGCGGTTAGAGGTGGCAAGGTAGCGCCTAGGCGGTTAGAGGTGGCAAGGGTAGCCTAGCGTTTAGAGTGGCAGGTAGCCCTAGCGGGTAGAGGAGGGCAGGATGTCCTAGGGTTTAGAGGAGGCCAGGTAGGTCTAGCGGTTAGAGGGGCAGTAGCGCTAGGGTTAGGGCTAGCCTGGTTAGAGGAGGCAGGTAGCACTAGCGGATTTAGAGGAGGCACAGGCTAGCGTTAGGGCAGGTATAGCCAGAGGTTAAGAGGCAGGTAGTCTAAGTGGTTACAGGCAGGAGATAAGCCTAGTGTTAGAGGGAGCATGCAGGCAGCCTAGTGGTTAGAAGGAGGCAGGCAGACCTTAAGTGGTTAGAGGAGCAGGTAGCCTAGTGGGTGAGAGGGCAGGAGCCTAGCGGTTTAGAGGAGGCAGGTAGTCTAGCTGTGTAGCAGGAGGAGGTAGCTAGCGGTTAGAGGAGGCAGGTAGCTAGCGGTTAGAGGAGCAGGAGCTATGCGGTTAGAGGAGGCAGGTAGCCTAGCGGGTTAGAAGGAAGGCAGGTAGCCTAGGCGTTAGAGGAGGCAGTAGCCTAGGGTTAGAGAGGCAGGCTAGCCCTGAGCGGTTAGAGCAGGCAGTAGCACTTCCATAACAAGTTATAGGATGGCGATTTGGCAAACAAACCATGAAAAGTAGACAGTCGACCATTCCTCAACTCGGAGGAATATCAAAACAAGGTAGGATTCCGTAAAAGGGCACTGGAGGCTGTTTTAGCAAAGAGGGGACCAACTCCATATTAATGCCCATGATTTTTGGAATGAGATGTTCGACGAGCAGGTGTCCACATACTTTTGGCCATGTAGTGCAGCTAGCTAGCTAGCAAGCAAGCGAGACAACTTTAGCCAGTTAGCTTGGGTACTTGATTGGGACAAAGCATGCATTGGCAGGCAAGCTGCAGAAGGATGAGCATACTATTCCCCATTGTTTAACAATGCAATTTTGATGGCCAACTAGCTGAAAAAGTTGAGTGTTTATCTAAAATGTTCCTTCATTTCGATTTTAGTTCACATTGCTCTGGCTAGCATTAGTTGTTGATCATGTGCATATAGGGAAAGAGCCTACCTTTTAACGGGCTGTTTRATCAATAGGACTGTAAGGTTACCTACTGTAAGAGGATCTCTGTGGTATTTAGCTACATATTGGCAGAAGTCCATTCAAGTGTATTTTGACAAACACGTTCTAATTATCTAAAGTTGTGTTGGGTACGGGCTGCGTGGGGTACGGGCTGCGTCGGGTACGGGCTGCGTCGGGTACCATGTCACCAGAATATGAATAAACAGAGTCTACTCCGTCTATGAAACAAATAAATCAACCACTTTCTCCCATGAGTTCCATCGCTATAACAACCATGGGCTCACATTTTGTAATATGAGTCATATTTATACTATAATAACCACACAAATAGCTATTATACCATCCTCCCTGCTTGGTCTTTCGGTTATCGCTAATAGAGAGTTGAACTGGAGAACATCAAATATCTGGCGTCCACATTTCTTTTCAACATGACACAGAGAAATGTGAAGTTTTGTCAACAGCTGTAGGAATGGCCTGTAATGGAAACACATTCATGTTAACCCATTCCTTCAGTTGTGGTTACTGCAGACTGCTGATAGCAAAACATCGGAGGTAGACCTACTTCATCGCTGGTTGCCGAGACTCAAAAAGATTGGTCTTGAGCAATTGGGCTCCATATAAGGCCTTGAAGGTCAAGTGTAGGAGGCATCCCTTGGAACACTTTAACACATTATCACGTTTGCATAATTCCGTCCAACATAAATCCTGTGCAACGCTGACCAGTAAGGATTACACCGCAATAGTCTACATACAAGATATATGTCCACATCAGACGATCCAAGGTAAAAAAAAAACTAACGACGTGATTTTACCTGCGGTACATACGTCAGTCTTCCGTTTACACAACCCTCCGCTACAGATACATAGGTCGATCATCACCCCCCCCCCAATCATCATCATCATCATCATCAGCAGCAGCAGCAGCAGCGTTTTCTGTTTAGTTGTGCACACATCAACAGTTACCATTGTTTAAGATACGCGCATTATTTATAGGCTGCATAAAATGTTCTGGTTAAAAACACGTTACTTCCAATACAGAGACAAAACCCTCGATCAATGTAGTTGTCTATTTGACATGGGCTTGACAGATCATGTTTATCGTTACGCCAAGACGTGATACATGTTCAGCCTTCATACACCGGGCGGCACGTGCTAAAACGTTTCTACAGTGGATGCAAMGCTATCAGCGCATGTCAAAGAATGACGAATTATAGATAGATCTGAGCTAAAAACGACATAGTAAAAAAGACTTCCGAATGAGTTATGCTCAGAATGTGCAGTGATTGGTAGCCTACTAAGTAGACAGTCGCGGTTAGCGGCGCTGATGCTGGAAGAGAAGAGCAAAGGAAGAAAGAAGAARAAAAAAAAGAGAGGAAYATTTCTCCACTGTCGCAACCTTCTTTCCTTTGATAAAATACAAAAACACCCACCTAAATGTAGAGGATCCAGCGCGGGGGAGAGTTGATCAAGCTGCGTGTCTAATGGTTGAACACCGTTACTCGTACATTCCATCCGATCTATTTGCTCCCTTGTTGTTCCACTGATCGCGACACACACAATTACTTGTTCCTGCTTTCTTTTCAATTGTATCGCCGCAAACGCGTCACCCCTTACTTTACTAGAGTCTGGTGTAATCATTAGTCCAAACAGTTGCGTTTTGCAACGAAACCGAAAGTTTCTATTGGATAAATTCAGGTAGGTCCCGCCCCGTTTCCTTCCATTTGCTTCCGTTTTAGAAACGTTTTGCAACAGAATGGATGTAATGAATATGCTCTTAGTGGCCTGAAATTGCAAGCCGGTTTGCGATTGGACCACCCGCAGAAGACGATTCATAATGTGTCATGGTAGAGGATTGGTTAAATGCTTTGAAGGGTGGGGTTAGAATGTACCCACGCTTTTAAAGAGACAGTGGACTCCATTTGAAATATTGGTGCGACAGCTCACTGCAAAAATATCGGAGTATAATAAAACTAGCAGTACATTTTATTTAGATACATACAAATGTAATCATTGATTTACTCTTCCAATGATTTAAGTCCACAACCACAACGTTGTCAGTCTAATTATAGGCTACAGATGTTCCTGGGAAAATAATGTTCATTTGCATATTCACACAAGATAATTTAAGATCATTTTGAGTTTTAATAAATTATGACATTTTAATCAAGTGAATTAAATAAGTAATCAATCACACTATATTACAGGCTAAATCTCAACCGAGTTGTTAGATGCTTTGCCAGGTTTAAGTCTACAGTTGTACATGCCCTTGAGGTTTTGTTGCTCTCTATCTGATAAACAAGGCTATAAAAACAGTAGACAGACAGAACACTAACGTCCCATAAAGATACTGTTACACTGCTGTATGTATGTGGCTGCTGACTTTGTGTGGGTCTGGAACATGGTAGAAGGAGAGCAGTGGAAGCTGCTGAAGGGAGGACGGCTCATAATAATGGCCGGAACGGAGCTGGGTGTTTTATGGATGGGTCTCTCGTCCGGTCTCGGCGGTCTCGGTCCTCGGGCTCGGTCTCTCTCTCTCTGCTCTCCTCTCGTTCTCTCTCGCTGTCTCTCTCTCTCTTTCATACTCCTCTCTCTCTCGTGTCTCTCTCTTTCTCGTCTCTCGTCTTCTCTCTCTCTCATTCTTCTCTTTCAATATTCTCTCGCTGTCTCTCTCTCTCGCCTCTCTCTCTTTCTCTCTCTCTCTCTCTCTCACTCTCTTTCATTCTCTCTTCTTCTTTCATTCTTTTCTGTTCTCTCTTCTTTCATTTCTCTGTCTTCTCTCTCTCCTGTCTCTCTTTCATTCTCTCTCTCTTTCATTCTCTTGTCTCTCTTGTTCTCTCTTCTCGCTCTGTCTCTCTCTTTCATTCTCTCTCTCTTTCATTCTCTCTCTTTCATACTCTCGCTCTCTCCCTCTATCTCTCTCTCTCTCTCTCTCTCTCTCTCTCTCCTCTCTCTCCTCTCTCCTCTCTCTCTTCTCTCTCCTCTCGCTCTCTCTCTCTTCAATTAAATGGTAATTCAATTCAATTCAAAGGGTGTTATTGGCCTGTGGAAACATGTTTACATTGCCAAAGCAAGTGAAACAGATAATAAACAAAGGTTAAGTAAATAATCAGAAATGAACAGTAAACATTACGCTCAGGTTTCAAAAGAATAAAGACATTTCAAAGGTCATATTATGGCTACATACAGTGTTCTAATGGTGTGCAAATAGTTAAAGTACAAAGGGGAAAACAAATAAGCATAAATATAGGTTGTATTTACAATGGTGTTTGTTCTTCACTGGTTGCCCTTTTCTTGTGACAACAGGTCACAAGTCTTGCTGCTGTGATGTCACACGGTGGTATTTCACCCAGTAGATATGGGAGTTTATCAAAATTGGATTTTGTTTTCGAATTCTTTGTGGGTCTGTGTAATCTGAGGGAAATATGTGTCACACATATGGTCATACATTTGGCAGGAGGTCAGGAAGTGCAGCTCAGTTTCCACCTCATTTTGTGGGCAGTGTGCACATAGCCTGTCTTCTCGAGAGCCAGGTCTGCCTATGGCGGCCTCTCTTAACAGCAAGGCTATGCTCAAGGAGTCTGTACATAGTCAAAGCTTTCCTTAAGTTTGGGTCAGTCACAGTGGTCAGGTATTCTGCCACTGTGTACTCTCTGTTTAGGGCCAAATAACATTCTAGTTTGCTCAGTTGTTTTGTTAATTCTTTCCAATGTGTCAAGTAATTATCTTTTAGTTTTCTCTGATTTGGTTGGGTCTAATTGTGTTGCTGTCCTGGGGCTCTGTGGGGTGTGTTTGTGTTTGTGAACAGAGCCCCAGGACCAGCTTGCTTAGGGGACTCTTCTCCAGGTTCATTTCTCTGTAGGTGATGGCTTTGTTATGGAAGGTTTGGGAATCGCTGGTTGTCGAATTTATCGGATTTTGATAATTGCAGGGTATTGTCCTTTTTCTGCTCTGCGTGCATTATTTGGTGTTTTACGTTGTACACAGAGGATGTTTTTGCAAAATTCTGCATGCAGAGCCTCATTTTGGTGTTTGTCCCATTTTGTGAATTCTTGGTTGGTGAGCGGATCCCAGACCTCACAACTATAGACGGCAATGAGTTCTATAACTGATTCAAGTATTTTTTAGCCAGATCCTAATTGGTATGTCGAATTTTATGTTCCTTTTGATGGCTTAGAAGTTCTTCTTGTCTCTCAGATCGTTACCTGTGGTGTTGATGTTTAGGCCAATTATTATTATTTGGAACACCATTATTTTTGTCTTACTGAGATTTATTGTCAGGGCCCAGGTGCTGCTGTAGGCCSTCCTTGGTTGGGGACAGAAGTACCAGATCATCGGTAAACAGAAGGCCTTTGACTTCAGATTATAGTAGTGTGAGGCCAATCCATCATCAGCATACCTGTGGCAGAATGACAGTATGCCACCATCCGTGGCAGTCCGTGTCTGATTCTTGTCAATTCGCAGAAGAAACCATTGTATTTTGTCAGGTTGTGGTAAAAAAAAATCTCAATCAAACAATTTACCTGAACTGAGTACAGTCATTCTGTGTTCAAAATCAAACCCAATTTACCCCACTAACTGACCTGAGTACAGTCATTCTGTGTTCAAAATCAAACCCATATTTACACCCAAACTAACTACCTGAGCTACCATCATTCTGTGTCAAAATCCAAAAACCCCAATTTAACCCCACTAACTGACCTGAGTACAGTCATTCTGTGTTCAAAATCAAACCCAATTTACCCCACTAACTGACCTGAGTACAGTCATTCTGTGTTCAAAAGCAAACCCTCGTCCTAAAAGCTAAAGTACTGTTTCTAGAGACCAACACTAATTTCTATGAGCCCTGGTAAAAAGTAGTGCACTATATTAATAGGGAATAGGACACGGAATAGGACACTTGTGTTAAGGAGAATGTTGCTGCACGCTACCTGTTCCCTCCAAAATATCAATTTTGTGTACTTCTTTGAGGAATGCACCCCGGGGATCCATCCCAAATGGCATCCTATTCCCTTTATAGTGCAGGGCTTTGGTCAAAAGTAGTACACACTATTCCCTATGGGGGGCTTTGGTCAAAAGTAGTGCACACTATTCCCTATGGGGGGCTTTGGTCAAAAGTAGTGCACTTTTATAGGGAATAGGGTGGCATTTAGGACGTACCCCTAGACAGGTCTTTCGGGGCTTGTCAGTTCGATGCCAACCCGTCCAGTCCAAGATTCTTTTATTTTATTCCAGAGTACCAGTAAGTCTGACTCTAACAACAAAGCGAAGCATGGGCAGTCATGCTAGCAGCAGTCATCGTTCTGGCAGGTTGTTTTCTTCTTTGTTTTGGGAACTGCTATCAGCATAGCTCTGCCACCTCCAATAAAGATCCTGGTGTCTCGGGAAATACAGGGTGGTTTTGAAGCTGCTAGGAGCAGGATCAAACAGTAATCAGTACCTAGTCACATTATGTCCATTTATACACATAACATTATAACATTCAATATACACTATAACATCACACATCCCATACTTCTCTTTCTCTGTGCATAGTGGAGATCTAACTTTATTTGAGAGACAGAGAGAGACAGAGAGACAGAGAGACAGAGAGAGAGACAGAGAGAGAGAGAGACAGAGAGAGAGAGAGAGACAGAGAGAGAGAAMATGAGAGAGCATTTTTAATATTCTTCAACAGGATATTGTACAAGTGGAATTGTGTTATTACACAAGTGGGTTAAAGAAAGGGACTGTCCCTTCTTATTTCACTAGAGAAGCCTGAGCAGGGGTTCTTAAACTTTTTCAGCCTGAGACCCAGATGAGAAACTGACTGTCCTCCCGTGACCCAAATCTTCTTCCAACAACCCAAAGTAAGAAGAAATAGTATGTGATTATGCAGTGCATTCGGAAAGTAATCAGACCCCTTGACTTTTGCAACATTTTGTTACTTTACAGCTTTATTCTAAACTATCACATTTACATAAGTATTCAGACCTTTTACTCAGTACTTTGTTGAAGCACCTGTAAGGGCACAAGTTGAGACCCAGATGCAGATGGTTTGAGTCTTGATATTTATTAAACAATCCCAAAAGGGGTAGGGAAGAGAATGGTCGTGGACAGGCAAAAGGTCAAAACCAGTTCAGAGTCCAGGAGGTACAGAGTGGCAGACAGGCTCGATGTCAGGGCAGGCAGAATGTTCAGGTAGGCGGGTACAGAGTCCAGAAAACAGGCAAGGGTCAAAACCGTGAGGACTAGCAAAAGAGAATAGAAGCAGGAGTACGGGGAAAAACGCTGGTTGACTTGAAAAAACATACAAGAAGAACTGGCACAGAGAGACAGGAAACACAGGGATATATACTATACACCGGGGATAATAAGGGACACCTGGAGGGGGTGGAGACAATCACAAGACAGGTGAAACAGATCAGGGTGTGACAGCACCTTTGGCAGCGATTACAGCCTCGAGTCTTCTTGGGTATGATGCTACAAGCTTGGCACACCTGTATTTGGGGATTTTCTCCCATTCATCTCTGCAGATCCTCTCAAGCTCTGTCAGGTTGGATGGGAAGCGTTGTTGCACAGCTATTTTCAGATCTCTCCAGAGATGTTCGATCGGCTTCAAGTCTGGGCTCTGGCTGGGCAACTTAAGGACATTCAGAGGCTTGTCCCGAAGCCACTCCTGTGTTGTCTTGGCTGTGTGCTTAGGGTCGTTGTCCTGTTGGAAGGTGAACCTTCGCCCCAGTTTGAGGTAGTGAGCGCTCTGGAGTGCTGTACATTGCTCTGTTAATCTTTCCCTCGATCCTGACTAGTCTCCCAGTCTCTGCCGCTGAAAAACATCCCCACAGCATGATGCTGCCACCACCATGCTTCACCGTAGAGATGGTGCCAGGTTTCCTCCAGATGTGACGCTTGGCATTCAGGCCAAAAAGTTCGATCTTGGTTTCATCAGACCAGAGAATCTTGTTTCTCATGGTCAGAGATTCTTTAGGTGCCCTTTGGCAAACCAAGCAGGCTTTCATGTGCCTTTTACTGAGGAGTGGCTTCCGTCTGGCCACTCTACCATAAAGGCCTGATTGGTGGAGTGCTGCAGAGATGGTTGTCCTTCTGGAAGATTCTCCCATCTCCACAGAGGAACTCTAGAGCTCTGTCAGAGTGACCATCGGGTTCTTGGTCATCTCCCTGACCAAGGCCCTTCGCTCCGGATTGCTCAGTTTGGCCGGGCGGCCAGCTCTAGGAAGAGTCTTGGTGGTTCCAAACTACTTCCATTTAAGAATGATGGAGGCAACTGTGTTCTTGTGGACCTTCAATGCTGCAGAAATGTTTTGGTACCTTCCTCAGATCTGTGCCTCGACACAATCCTGTCTCTGAGCTCTACGGACAATTCCTTCAACCTCATGGCTTGGTTTTTTGCTCTGACATGCACTGTCAACTGTGGGACCTTACATAGACAGGTGTGTGTAATTCCAAATCATGTCCAATCAATAGAATTTTCCACAGGTGGACTCCAATCAAGTTGTAGAAACATCTCAAAGATGATCAATGGAAACAGAATGCACCTGAGGTCAATTTCGAGTCTCATAGCAAAGGGTCTGAATACTTATGTAAAGAAGGTTTCTTTTATTTATTTTTTAATACATTTGCAAAAATCTCTAAAAACCTGTTTTCACTTAGTAATTATGGGGTATTGCGTGTAGATTGCTGGGAATTGTTTTTATTTAATCCGTTTTAGAATAAGGCTGTAACGTAACAAAACTTTTGTAAAAGTCAAGGGGTCTGAATACTTTCCCGAAGGAACTGTAGGTTTATTCTCATAACTCGCAATCAACCTCTCACATGCCCAGGACTCACTTTGGGTCCCGACCCATAGTTTAAGAAACCCTGTACTTAGAGTAATAACAAAAACAGCTTCATTACGATTAGACGTTTATTCATTTAGCAGGTGCAGCAGGTTTAGAGGAGGGCTTAGTCAATGTCTTCTTGTAACAGAAACAGAAAGAAATAGGGAAAGAGATAGAACAGCCCTTCAAAAAAGGAAGGATAAAATGTAGCCATGACTAGAGTTCAAATGATGCATTTCTGTCCCAGTCGGCATTAAATAGAACGTTGCGGGACCTGCCCACCTGTGGGGAAAACGACCCATGATTACCTTGTTTAACTCATTGGCTCACAGCTAAAAAACTTTTTTCAAGACAAAATGTTCTTGTTGTCTGCTTGTTTTAGTCAATTGCAAAACTGTATTTTAGAAAGGTACAACATGTCTAAAGATGACTTTTCAACGTTGACTGCTCCCGAGCGTTCACACTAAAAAGTAATGTTGTAGTGCCTACCTCATGCCGCTTTTCATGACGGCGCTAACGTTAGCCACGTGTGTGCTAGCTAGCTAGCTACCAAGCAGAACATTAAGCTAGCCAAGACCAACAACACAAAGAAACAGACTATAAAGTGGTGTTACAAATGGACTATACTTAACAAGGTAAATATTTTACCTGTGATTAAATGTTTTCCACATACATAGCTACATGTAGCCTACTTGGAYACCGGGTCCCTGGTATTTCCCACTATCCCACACCAAATAGCCTGAAGCCACAGGGCTCTTCTCGCAGGATTTATTTCCCTAGGTGGGAATTTTGAACTGTAGGATTTTGGACCCGGTTACATTGAGCAACACAGCTGCTTTTCAACATGTTTTGATATGTCTGTATAACAGAAAAAAGCGATGACGAAGTTTTCTCTTTTACAATGGGGGTCACCGGTTAAATCCACTTCAATCCATGTGGATGAAGGGGAGGAGACAGGTTAAAGAAGGATTTTTAAGCATTTTTGAGACAATTGAGACATGGATTGTGCATGTGTGCCATTCAGAGGGTGAATGAGCAATACAAAAGATTTAAGTGCTTACTGCTGGGTTTTTCACGATCGACAGTTTCCCATGTGTATCAAGAATGGTTCACCAACTAAGGACATTCTGCCAACTTGACACAACCGTGGGAAGCATTGGAGTCAACATGGGCCAGCATCCCTGTGGAACACTTTCAACACCTTGTAGACGTCCATGCCACAAGGAGGTGGGGGGGGGGGGTAACTCAATATTAGGAACCAAAAAGTTTCTATATAGAACCCAAAGAACCAAGGTTCTATGTAGAACCACGAAAAGAAACTGTTCCGATATAGAACCACGAAGAAACAAAAGGTCCATATAGAACCCCAAAGAACAAAAGTTTATATTTAGAACCCCAAAGAACCAAAAGTTTATATTTAGAACCCCAAAGAAACAAAAGGTCTATTAAGAACCCCAAAGAAACAAAACGTTCTATATAGAACCCCAAAAACCTTTTTTCTAGGGGCAGTGTGATATATAATTTTAATTATCTGAGTGGAGCAGTGAAAAAAGAGAGAATAAATATACACTGATTAGGCTGTGTGAGCGTGACACATCTCTCCTTTCTCCAAAGTCGTGTACTTGTCACTTCCCTTTATGTGTTCAAATCAAATCAAATCAAATTGTATTGGTCACATACACGTGTTTAGCAGTTGTTATTAACTAAATGAAAAGTAGTTATTGGTAAAAAAATATATGGTGGAACTCTCTCTACGCATGATCTCCCAATTCAGGCTTTTAGAAAACGAGGGGAGGGAGACAGAGGGAGGTGGAGGGGAGGGAGACGAGGGGGGAAGGTGGAGGGAGGGAGAGGGGGGAGGTGGAGGAGACGGAGGGAGGGAGGGGAGGAGTGGAGGGGGAGGAATGGCGGAAGGTGGAGGGAGGAGATGGAGGAGGGAGGCCGGCGGAGGTGGAGGAGGAGAGGATGGAGGTGGGGTGGAGGAGGGGGAGACAGGGAGTGTGGATGGGAGGGGACGGAGGTAGGTGGAAGGGATGGGGAACGAAGGGAGTGGAGGATGGAGCCAAGGACGGGAGGGGGGAGGGAAGGGAGAAGGAGGGGGTGGAAGAGGAACGGGATTGGAGGTGAGGGAGGGAGGGAGATGCCGGAGGTGAAGGGAAGGGAGATGGAGGATGGGAGGAGGGCAGAGAAATCGGCGGGAGGGAGCGGGGATGTAGGGTAGGGAGGGAGAGAATGGAGGGAGGTGCGAAGGAGGAGAGGGAGGCGGTGAGGGAGGCGAGGGAGACGGAGGAAGCGGAGGATTGGAGAGGGGAGGGAGCTGTTGGGGAGGGAGGTGGAAGGGAACCGCGGAGGGAGGGAGATGGAGGGGAGTGAGACGGCAGGAAGGTGAAGGAGAGGGAAAACGGAGGGAGGGAGATGATGGACGGAACGGCAGGAGGAGGTCGGAGAGAGACGCTACTGGGAGGTGGAGGAGGAGGCGGGAGGGTTGCGGAGGGAGGGAGGGACGGAAGGAAGATGAAGAGGAGGAGGAGGAAGGGAGGGAGATACGGGGGAGGTGAGAGAGGGATGCGGAGCGGAGGGAAGATGGAAGGGAGGGAGACGGCAGTGAGAGGAGGAGAGAGACGGCGGGAGGTGGAGGAGGGAGGTGAAAGAAAGGGATACCTAGTCAGCTGCACAATTGAATACTTCAACAAAAAGAGTCTTGCTTCGCATTTACCCCCAACCCCTCTGAACCAGAGAGGTGCGGGGGGGGGGGAGGGGCCGCGCTCATCACTCCCCTCTGGACGCGTTCTTCATTCAAACTGCCTTGCTCAGAAGGGCAGAACGGCAGATTTTATCACCTTTGCCAACTCGATTCGAACCAGCGACCTTTCAGTTACTGGCCCAACGCTCTTAATTAACCGCTAGGATGGAGACGGAGGGAGGTGAAAATAGCTTCTGTGACAATGCATCCCCAGGAGAGCGGTGTGAAAAGGTATTCAGAGGAGCTCTTATAGAGGCTGAGAACGGATGGTGGAGTCATGAGAGAATGGGAGGAAGTGACAGCATGAGCCAAACCCCTCCCCCAACACAGAGAGTGTAAAGATGCCTTCTGTGCACCGTTTTCAGATGCTTGCAATGCCAAAGGTCGTGGGTTTGATTCCCGTCGGCGACACCCATAGGTAAAATGTACGCGGTCATCACTGTAAGTTGCTTTGGATAAAAGCGTCTGCTAAATGTCAAATATTGATGATTGTTATTACGTGTGTGGTAGCTATTGTGTGGTGAGAATTAAAATGTAAATTTTCTCTAAAATGGTGGACGGAATTTTCGCCTAAAATGACATGCCCAAATCTAACTGCCTGTAGTTCAAGACCTGAAGCAAGGATATGCATACTCCTGGTACCATTTGAAAGGAAACACTTTGCAGTTTGTGGAAATGTGACATGAATGTAGGAGAATATAACACATTAGATCTGGTAAAAGATAATGTGAAGAGAAAATCAAACTTTTTTTTGTTGTACCATCATCTTTGAAATGCAAGAGAAAGGCCATAATGTATTATTCCAGCCCAGGTGCAATTTAGATTTGGACATTAGATGGCAGCAGTATATGAGCAAAGTTTTAGACTGATCAAATGAACCATTGCATTTCTGTTCAAAATGTTGTATCAAGTCTGCCCAAATGTGACTAATTTGTTTACTAAAAGCTTTTCAAGTTCATAACTGTGCACTCTCCTCAAACAATAGTATTGTATTATTTCACTGTAATAGCTACTGTAAATTGGACAGTGCAATTAGATTAACAAGAATTTAATCTTTCTGCTAATATCAGATATGTCCATGTCCTGGGAAATGTTCTTGTTACTTACAACCTCATGCTAATCACATTAGCGCACATTAGCTCAACCGTCCCGAGGGTGGGACACCGATCTGTAGAGATCCGTAAGAGGTTTTAAAGGAAAAATCCACCCCAAACCACTAATGCCTATAATTTACAGTGTTAAATAACACTAACATTTGAAAAAGTATTTTTTGTGAACAAATGATTCATTTTTGTCATTATAATAAGGTTGGTAGCAACATGTGAAAATCCTTGTGGAAATCTGTTGCAGCTCAAGTCGACTACAAAACCTGTAATGCTCTCTATAGGCTGGCTAGCTAGCTAGGTAGCTACACACAATAATACTAAAGTCAATAACAGCTAGTTAGCTGTAAAATCGCCTAAACAAACTGCACTATCAATTTAGGAGTCTGCAATCTCACCATGTTCAACCTGCAGATCGATGTGCCCCGCAGAGTGGAGTCTGACATTCACAACGGCCGTGCAACGCACCATGGAGACAGAAATGTGGTGGACCCTCTGTTAAATTACACATTTCTCAAGGTGGTGGGAATATCACTAAAATATGATCAATGGCTAATTCGAGAGACGTTTTCCCAATCTAAAAGTCGTATTCCTACTAACTTACAGTGTAGTGAGAGAGACTTTATCGCCACATTTCTGTTGTTAGACACATAACAACATCGCTAACGGACGCACACAAACAGTATAACGTTCAAAATGGGTGAACTTTTCCTTTAATTTGGTATGTGGATAACACAGGGTACATCAGCAGGACAGGAGACTGCACCCTACTCCCTATAGTGTACTATTTTTGACCAAGCTTAGCTTGAGCAGGAGGGCAGAGAGGAAGGGCAGAGAGGAAGGGCAGAGAGGAAGACAGAGAGGCAGGCAGGGAGAGAGAGAGAGAGAGAGAGAGGGGCAGAGAGGGGGACACTGCCTGGGTAACAGAGGGCGGCTGGGGCTTGCAGGGTGGCTTGTGTCTCAAAATGCTAAAATGTATTCCTTCCTTCTATCCTTCCTCATCTCCTTTCCTTTATTATCACTGCTAGATGAAAGAACTGGATGGCATGAAGTGGACATCATGTTGCTTTTACCTGTTAAGTGTAGGTAGATCTGCGATCCTGAAGGAAAGGACGGACACCAAGAAATGAAGCAAATTATAACTATTGAGACTAAGATCCTGAGTTGGGATCCTGATTGGCGCAGCGGTCTAAGGCACTGCATCRCAGTCCTTGAGGCGCCACGACAGACCCGGGTTCGATTCCGGGCTGTATCACAACCGGCGTGATCAGGAGTCCCATAGGGCGGTGCACAATTGGSCCAGCATSATCCGGGTKAAGGGAGGGTTTGGCCGGTGTAGGCCGTCATTGTAAATARGAATTCGTTCTWAACTGAMTTGCCTAGTTAAATTTAAAAAAGAACAATCGATGACTCACAAAGCCCTGAACAGGACCTCTAAATATGGGCACAGAGCCATTACCAACCAACCAGGAATGAGAGAGAGAGCTTAGTCTTCCCCTTTTATGGGATTAACAACACAACACATCTTGTTAGTCATCCTAATTAAAGAACACACATTTCAAATGAGAGAAAAGTCACATCTTGTCAATGAGGGAGAAAATGCTTTGATACCATTAACAACTATTATTCATCACGACCCTACAAGAATGGCACCCTATTCCCTATATAGTTCACTACTTTGACCAACCTTATGGACCATAGTCAAAAGTAGTGCACTATAAAGGGAATAGGGAGCCATTTGGGATGTAGTCTACAACTCATATTCTCAGCGCCTTCTCATTAGTTGTGCAACTAACTTCCCCTTGAACAGTGCCTCTGTGATTTATTTCAAATATAGACATTCCTACACCCCTTCTCTCTCATTAATACAGCCCCTCAGTGGATGGAGCTGTCAGAGCAGACAGAATGGATGGAGCTGGCAGAGCAGACAGAATGGATGGAGCTGGCAGAGCAGACAGAAAGTGATGGAGGCTGCAGAGCAGAGTAGATAGAATGGAATGGAGCTGCAGAGCAGAGCAGACAGAATGGATGGACTGCAATCTCTCTC
>NW_019944884.1:11668-19327 GCF_002910315.2 Salvelinus sp. IW2-2015 | reverse complement strand
CCAACCTTATGGACCATAGTCAAAAAGTAGTGCACTATAAAGGGAATAGGGAGCCATTTGGATGTAGTCTACAACTCATATCTCAGCGCCTTCTCATAGTTGTGCAACTAACTCCCCTTGAACAGTGCCTCTTGTGATTTATTTCAAATATAGACATTCCTACACCCCCTTCTCTCTCATAATACACCCCTCAGTGGATGGGAGCTGTCAGAGCAGACAGAATGGATGGAGCTGGCAGAGCAGACAGAATGGATGGAGCTGCAGAGCAGACAGAATGGATGGAGCTGGAGAGCAGAGTAGATAGAATGGATGGAGCTGGCAGAGCAGAGCAGACAGAATGGATGAGAGCTTGCAGAGCAGACAGAATGGATGGAGCTGCAGAGCAGAGCAGACAGAATGGATGGAGCTGGCAGAGCAGAGCAGACAGAATGGATGGAGCTGCAAGGCAGAGCGACAGAATGATGGAGCTGGCAGAGCAGACAGAATGCGATGGAGACGCAGCAGCAGACAGAATGATGAGCTGGCAGAGCAGACAGAATGGATGGAGCGGCAGAGCGAACAGAATGGATGGAGCTGGCAGAGCAGAGCAGACAGAATGGATGGAGCTGGCAGAGCAGACAGAATGATGGCACTGCGAGACAGAATGGATGGAGCGGCAGAGAAACAGAGGATGGAGCTGGCAGAGAGACAGAAGGATGGAGCTGCAGAGCAGACAGGAATGGATGGAGCTGTCGCAGAGCAGACAGAATGGATGGAGCTGTCCAGAGCAGACAGAATGATGGAGCTGTCAGAGCAGACAGAATGGATGGAGCTGTCAGAGCAGACAGAATGGATGGAGCTGCAGAGCAGACAGAATGGGGATGGAGCTGGCAGAGCAGACAGAATGGATGAGCTGGCAGACAGAGAGCAGACAGAAGGATGCGAGCTGCAGAGCAGACAGAACGGATGGAGCTGGCAGAGCAGACAGAATGGATGGAAGCTGGCAGAGCAGACAGAATGGATTGGAGCTGCAGAGCAGAGCAGACAGAATGGATGGAGCTGCAGAGCAGACAGAATGGATGGAGCTGCAGAGCAGAGCAGACAGAATGGATGGAGCTGGCAGAGCAGACAGAATGGCAGGAGCAGAGCAGACAGAATGGATGGAGCTGGCAGAGCAGACAGAATGGATGAGCTGGCAGAGCAGACAAGAATGGATGGAGCTGCAGAAAACAAGGATGAGGCTGGCAGAGCAGACAGAATGGAGGGAGCTGGCAGAGCAAACAGAATGGATGGAGCTGCCAGAGAGACAGAAGGAATGGAGCTGGCAGAGCAGACAGAATGGATGGAGCTGTCAGAGCAGACAGAATGGATGGAGCTGTCAGAGCAGACAGAATGGATGGAGCTGCAGAGCAGACAGAATGGATGAGGAGCTGCAGAGCAGACAGAATGGATGGAGCTGGCAGAGCAGACAGATATGGATGGAGCTGGCAGAGCAGAGCAGACAGAATGGATGGAGCTGCAAGCAGACAGAAAGGATGGAGCTGCAGAGCAGACAGAATGGATGGAGCTTGCAGAGCAAGACAGAATGGATGGAGCTGAGAGCAGAGCAGACAGAATGGATGGAGCTGCAGAGCAGACAGAATGGATGGAGCTGCAGAGCAGAGCAGACAAATGGATGAGCTGGCAGAGCAGACAGAGATGGCAGAGCAGAGCAGACAGAATGGATGAGCTGGCAGAGCAGACAGAATGATGGAGCTGCAGAGCAGACAGAAGAGACTGGCAGAGCAACAGAATGGATGAGGCTGGCAGAGCAGACAGAATGAATGGAGCTGGCAGAGCAGACAGAATGAGCTGGGCGAGGCAGAACAGAATGGATGGAGCTGCAGAGCAGAGCAGACAGAATGGAGCTGGCAGAGCAGACAAATGGATGGAGCTGCAGAGCAGGATGAGTGCAGCGAGCAGACAGAATGGATAGTGGCAGGCAGAGACAGATAGCATGGAGCTGCAGAGCAGACAGAATGGATGGAGCTGGCAGAGCAGACAGAATGGATGGAGGGCCAGAGCAGACAGAATGGATGGAGCTGGCAGAGCAGACAGAATGGATGGAGCTGGCAGAGCAGCAGCAACAGAATGGATGGAGCTGGCAGAGCAGACAGAATGGATCGAGCTGGCAGAGCAGAGCAAGAATGGATGGAGCTGGCAGAGCAAACAGAATGGATGAGCTGGCAGATAGACAGAATGGATGGAGCTGCAGAGCAGACAGAATGGATGGACTTCAGAGCAGACAGAGAATGGATGGAGCTGTCAGAGCAGACAGAAATGGATGGAGCTGCAGAGCAGACAGAATGGATGGAGCTGTAGAGCAGAGCAGACAGAATGGATGGAGCTGCAGAGCCAGACAGAAGGATGGAGCTGGCAGAGCAGACAGAATGGATGGAGCTGGCCAGAGCAGACAGAATGGATGAGCTGCAGAAGCAGAGACAGAATGGAGACGCAGAGCAGACAGAAGCGATGGAGGCTGCAGAGCAGACAGAATGGATGGAAGCTGGCAGAGCAGACAGAATGGATGGAGCTGGCAGAGCGAGAGCAGACAGAATGGATGGAGCTGGCAGAGCAGACAGAATGATGGAGCTGACAGAGCAGACAGACAGAATGGCATGGAGCTGGCAGAGCAGACAGAATGCAGAGCAGAGCAGACAGAATGGATGGAGCTGGCAGAGCAGACAGAATGGATGGGAGCTGGGCAGAGCAGACAGAATGGATGAGGCTGGCAAAGCAGACAGAATGGATGAGGCGTGCAGAGCAGACAGACAATGAATGGAGCTGGCAAGCAGACAGAATGGAGCTGGCAGAGCAGACAGAAATGGATGAGCTGGCAGAGAGAGCAGACAGAATGGAGCTGGCAGAGCAGACAGAATGGATGGAGCTGCAGAGCAGACAGAATGGATGGACTAGAGCAGAGCAGACAGAATGGAGCTGCAGAGCAGACAGAATGGATGGAGCTGGCAGAGCAGACAGAATGGATGGAGCTGGCAGAGTAGACAGAATGGATGAGCTGGCAGAGCAGAAGCAACAGAATGGATGAGCTGGCAGAGCAGACAGAATGGATGGAGCTGGCAGAGCAGAGCAGACAGAATGGATGGAGCTGCAGAGCAGACCAGAATGGATGGAGCTGGCAGAGCAGAGCAGACAGAATGGATTGGAGCTGGCCAGAGCAGACAGAATGGATGGATGGAGAGCAGACAAATGGCATGGAGTGACAGAGCAGAGCAGACAGAATGGATGGAGCTGGCAGAGCAGAGCAGACAGAATGGATGGAGCAGCCAGAGCAGAACAGACAGAATGAATGATGATGATGATTCCCACTCAGAGAGAGCAGCAGGTACCCGCTACTGTTGTCAAGGAGTCCTCAGGTAAATAGGTCCTGTTTTGGGATTATCACTTTGTTGTTGTTGTTGTCGTCGATGGAACAGAACAGCAGAAGTATTACTAAGATGTGTGATCATCGGCGTGACTCAGTTTTTAGCGGGGAATGTGAAGTAAGCACGCAAGGAAGTGATGCATTAATTGAGTTATAGTCATCACGTTAATGACAGCTCTTATGTAGACTGCATAACACGTAGTTACCACGCTCCAGAGCAGGACGGAGTCTGAGGTCTGATCGAAGTCAGGGGGTGTCCACACACGCACGCACACACGCACACAGGCACGCACACAGACACACACACACACACGCACACAGGCACACACGCACGCACGCACACACACACACAACACACACCACACACACACACCCACAACACACACACACACACAACACACACACACACACACACACACACACACACACACACACACACACACACACACACACACAGGTTGGCAGGAGCCATTGTGAAGGAGCCTGTGGAGAGCCAGCTGGGGTGTAGCCGAGACAAAGTGCCAGGATGCGGTCATGAGATCCTAATCTTCGCCATTTGGAAACGCTCTTCTGCTTTTCACAGAAAGAAAGTCCCTGGTCTCCCGGATCTGGCACCTCTGCCTCTGACTACGATGCTGTGATAGATTCAGAACCAGGCTGTTTCTCCCCTTGGAATGAGTAAGGAAGGGATTTGGTGTAAATGAATGATGGTCTAGCTGATGGATGAGAACAATGGGAAAGAGAATTCGACCTCTTAGCCGTGGCAACTGTTTTAGTGTTTCACAACGGCTGTATCCGAAAAGACACCCGTAGGACTCTGGCCAAGAGTAGTGCACTATATAGGGAATAAGGTGCCATTTGGGTTAAAAGTAGTGCACTATATAGGGAATAGGGTGCCATTTTGGTTCAAAGTAGTGCACTATATAGGGAATAGGGTGCCATTTGGAACGCATACAATATTCACAGTATGTTTGTGATTACAGCCTCACAATGCCTTAGCGTCGTCCAGTGTACTTTTTGTATTTTATTTAGTCTTTTATAAACTAGCCTTGAGGGCCAGTCTGTTGGGGCTGTCATGACAACTATTCATGTTTAGCTTCACTATGAGCAATGGAGTTGGAAACAGCACAAAGACACAGAATTTAACTGTTTTCCTGCTCCTCGTTGGGAAATCCTCGTTGGGGGGGTATAATCTGGGCGAGAGTAAATGACTGGCAGTCAAGACCACTCTTCGAGCTAAAAACACAGCAAGCTGTTTCTCTCATAGAGCAAAGCCAAAGAGAGGTTTACGTGTCTGTCCGTAACAGAGAGTTCACTTTTAACCCGGTGTATCGCAAAGCAACATCAGACTGCTCACTCTCCCATGCTTTCCCAATACTACAGAAACACTGAAGTATACAAAACATTAAGACATATTGGGTTCCAGGTAGAACTCTTTTGGGTTCCAAGTAGAACACTTTTGGGTTCCAGGTAGAACTATTTTGGGTTCCAAGTAGAACTCTTTTGGGTTCCATGTAGAACCTTCTCCAAAAAAGGGTTCTACCCGGAACCCCAAAAATGTCTTCCTGGAAACCAAAAAAAGCGTTCTTCAAAGGGTTAACCTGATGTGGACAGTCGAACCACCCCTTTTTGTTGTTGTTAAATGTTCTGAGCGTGTTGTATGGTCATGGATATGTCTTCAGGATTGAGTCATCAGAACACCGATGTAAACTGCAAATCGTTGGAATAGTTATCTATCTTAACTGTGAACGGCTTTAATAACCAAACAACTATTCTAATCATGTCACTGTGAGAGAGAAAGAGAGACAGACAGAGAGAGAGACAGAGAGAAAGAGAGACAGAGAGAGAGAGAGCTAAAACTCTTGCTGATAATAACTGCAGCTGTGTAGCAAAGATGGCTTTAATTCACTGAGTAATGGACACTGGTTCATAGGAGAACGTTGGACCGGGGCTGATGACACCTCTGCTGCTACCGCTAATTAACTCACTGACGCTAACATGAAGAAACTCAGTGTCATATCAATGCTGAGGCTAACGCTAATAACTCACTGACGCTAACATGAAGAACCAGTGTGTCCATATCAACGCTGAGGCCTAGCTAAAACTCACTGACGCTAACATGAAGAAACTCAGTGTCAGTATCAACGCTGAGGCTACGCTAATGAACTCACTGACCCTAACATGAAGAAACTCAGTGTTATATCAACGCTGAGGCTAACGCTAATAAACTCACTGACGCTAACTTGGAAGAAACTCAGTGTCATATCAACGCTGAGGCTAACGCTAATGAACTCACTGACGCTAACATGAAGAAACTCAGTGTCATATCAACGCTGAGGCTAACGCTAATGAACTCACTGACGCTAACATGAAGAAAACTCAGTGTCATATCAACGCTGAGGCTAACGCAATAACTCACTGACGCTACACATGAAGAAACTCAGTGTATATCAAGCGTGAGGCTAACGCAAGAACTCACTGACGCTAACATGAAGAAACTCAGTGTATATCAACGCTGAGGCTAACGCTAATGAACTCACTGACGCTAACATGAAGAAACTCAGTGTCATATCAACGCTGAGGCTAACGCTAATAAACTCACTGACGCTAACATGAAGAAACTCAGTGTCATATCAACGCTGAGGCTAACGCAATAGAACTCACTGACGCTAACAAATGAGAAACTCAGTGTCATATCAACGCTGAGGCTAACGCTTATGAACTCACTGACGCTAACATGAAGAAACTCAGTGTCATATCAACGCTGAGCCTAACGCAAATAAACTCACTGACGCTAACATGAAGAAACTCAGTGTGATATCAACGCTGAGGCTAACGCTAATGAAACTCACTGACGCTAACATGAGAAAACTTCAGTTCATATTCAACGCTAGCTAAGCTAATAAACCACTGACGCTAACATTTGAAGAAACTCAGTTGTCATATCAACGCTGAGCTAACGCTAATAAACTCAATACACAGTACTTTGGGTGTCAGGATGGACCAGGGAAAACAGTACTTTGGGTGTCAGGATGGAAAGCAGTAGCTAGTGATGCTAAACTAGCTTCCCTACAGCTACATCATCTCTTCCTGATCATTCTATCACACATCCCTCGTAGAGCTGACTCATGTGTCAAAGCCATCATGGCCTCAGGGTGAAGTGGAACGTGTGAGACAGAGTGAGACAGTGTACTGCTATAATTACTTCCTGACATCTTCCAGGGGGATTTTCTTCCAGAAAAGCATCAGAGAGGCAATCTGAGATTGGTGCATCCATTTGTGGAGGAGTGACTACTTTGTTGATTTAGGAACACCGGATTGGCCCTCAGGGCTGCCTATCTAGCCTGTACCCAATAACTAGCCAATCTGTACGGGCCTAAGACAATGTTTAAATCCTGAGCCCCAGGGATAGGTGACTCATTGCGGCGGCCTCACGTCATCCACCTGGATCGGTTACTTACGGGAAAACCTCATCCATGTGCTCCAACACCTTTCCATCGCTGGCCCCATGCGCCTCCAGTCTCTTCCCAACCTGCGCGCGATCTCTGGCTTCCCACCTCCCGCACGTTCGGTGGTCCCACATTCTGCATCGCATCTGCTACACAGCACCTCCATACGTGGCCACAGTGATGCTATCCCACACTTAGTCCCTTTCAAAATACGCTGGCCACACAGTTGACATCTATTAACCTGATCCCCCGTCCTCAAAATTTCACCTGGCCCCAACACCTCCCAATCACCTGGCCCACAATCATACACACTGTACACCTGGGACCATACCTACACACAGGAGTCCTGTGTCCATAGGCGCCTCGCCATCGGTCCTGTCTCGCAATTCCTGGCCTCACATTCACCTCATCAGCCTGTGGTACCACTACTACACGAATTCCCATACTGCGCTCTAGATATGCGAAGCACGCCACTAATTGTTCCATTTCATAGAGCACCTCACACCTCAATCTGCCATCCTGAGTGTCACTGATCGACCGATTGTCGAAACAGTGTCTCGTATTGTTGCCAATGGGCCTCGTCTGTACTAGTTCCTATCTCTTGGGCCTCGTTGTCCACACCTTCCCCTCAGATCAATTGTCCTGGCCATACATTCGACTGCAGCTACCGATACCGTGGAGACTTGAAGCATACGACTCCTCACAAATTAGTCTTCCACCATGCGGGCTCTCGCCTCTGCTCATTCCTGCGCCTACGCGCACACCTCCATCCTGGCCCCACACCTCCATCCTTATGGCCTGGGTAAGATA
>NW_019944884.1:0-7421 GCF_002910315.2 Salvelinus sp. IW2-2015 | reverse complement strand
AATTGTTTTCAGGAGAAATCTGGAGCATCGTCAGCTTTTCAAGGATAATAAACCATCTACTTTGAATATACAAAACATTAAGACCTGACACAGACTGACCGGTGAATCCAGGTGAATCCAGGTGAATCCAGGTGAGATCTATGATCCCTCACTGATGTCACTTGTTAAATCCACTTCAATCAGTGTAGATGAAGGGGAGGAGCAAGTTAACGGAGGATTTTAAGTCTGAGACAATTTAACATGGATTGTGTATGGTACACTCAATACTAATATTGAGTTGCGCCCCACTGTTAATTGTGTAGAAAATCCTCTAAAATAATCACTGTTCCAAACTTCATGTGTCTATCATAATCCATTCAACTTTTAAAGCACTGTTTACTCTTGTACGATGTCCAAAATTAGGGTGACTGAATCAATGGAGGCCTGAGAACTTTTTTGTTGTTGAAAATATGTAAAATTGCACAGTAGGCTCACTTTCCCATTGAACTCATGATCTTTCCTCTCGATACCGCAGGACACAAAACAATATAGAGGTAAGATAGATAGTAATTTTGAGACATGACATGTAGTATTTTCATATTTTAATATATATATTTTTATATCAATGKGAAATTCCTGTTCATATCAATGTGAAATTCCTGTTCATATCAATGTGAAATTCCTGTTCATATCAATGGTGAAATTCCTGTTTTTAAGATTTCTCACAAAATCAAGCGTATCTATGTGAAATGTCAATGGAGGACTGAACATACTGCAAATTCTTTATTTTCAAAGCCTTTTACATTGAATTCAGTTCGTGTCATGCTAATGTAGCTTTTTTTTTTTTGCGATCCGCGGAAACAACTATGAAGACGACTACCACAACAACATGTTTAAATCCTAAAAGATGCTGCTGGACAGCTGCAGATGCTTATTATCCGAGGTATTAGGTTACGAAATCCAACTTTCTGGATATACTGTCAATTAAATGTCAGAGAACAAACTCTACTGAACGATTCAGAACATGAATAATCCTATTTATCTTGATAAAATGTATTTTATGGCCTAAGGAAGTTATAAAATAGAATGGGTGGACACCCTCAAATTATCACGAATCTCTGAATCCTTTTTGGTGAAAAAAATAAGAGTCGAACAGGAAGAGTCCCACCCACCTCCTTTAATCAGACTTTGAGTGCATCTCAAATGGCCCTATATTCCCTATGTAGTGCACTACTACCATAAGGCTCTGGTCAAAAAACAGTGCACTGCACTATAGGGTGCTGTTTAGAATACAAGCCTTAATGCATTTACTCTCTAACTGGCCCTGAGATTCTATTGTATTTCTTCCCCACTCTGTTCTACCCCGCAGGGAACGCTGGGTCATGGCTGGTGCCGATGTGGCGAAACCCGAGCCCAATCAAGGCCTTAGACTCCCATAGACTCTCAGCCGTGAAGACCCGGGCTTCGTCCCAAATGGAACCCTATTCCCTATATAGTGCACTGCTTTTGACCAGGACCTATGGGGTATTATGCACTCTATAGGGAATAGGGTGGTCGTTTGGAACGCGTCCCTGCTGATTGTGCCCTCTCAGAGGTTCCAGCCTCTGGAAGCTGTTGACGGTTGCTTTACTTTCTGAAGGAAAAGGCGGTAGCTTTAGTGTGAGCAGGAAGTTCCCAGTCAGTCAGTAGGTTACTACAGTACAGACCTGGTCATAGAGTTAGGACCCCAGTCAGTCAGTAGTACTACAGTACAGACCTGGTCATTAGATTAGACCCAGTCAGTCAGTAGACTACAGTACAGACCTGGTCATTAGATTAGACCCAGTCAGTCAGAGTTACTACAGTAACAGACCGGTCATTAGATTAGACCCAGTCAGTCAGTAGGTACTACAGTACAGACCTGGTCATTAGATTAGACCCAGTCAGTCAGTAGGTTACTACAGTACAGACCTGGTCATTAGATTAGACCCAGTCAGTCAGTAGGCTACAGTACAGACCTGGTCATTAGATTAGACCCAGTCAGTCAGTAGGTTACTACAGTACAGACCTGGTCATTAGATTAGAACCCAGTCAGTCAGTAGGTTACTACAGTACAGACCTGGTCATTAGATTAGACCCAGTCAGTCAGTAGGTTACTACAGTACAGACCTGGTCATTAGATTAGACCCAGTCAGTCTGTAGGTTACTACAGTACAGACCTGGTCATTAGATTAGACCCAGTCGTCAGTTAGACTACAGTACAGACCTGGTCATTAGATTAGACCCAGTCAGTCAGTAGAGCTCCAGTACAGACCTGGTCATTAGATTAGACCCAGTCAGTCAGTAGACTACAGTACAGACCTGGTCATTAGATTAGACCCAGTCAGTCAGTAGACTACAGTACAGACCTGGTCATTAGATTAGACCCAGTCAGTCAGTAGGTTACTACAGTACAGACCTGGTCATTAGATTAGACCCAGTCAGTCAGTAGGTTACTACAGTACAGACCTGGTCATTAGATTAGACCCAGTCAGTCGTAGGTTACTACAGTACAAGACCTGGTCATTAGATTAGACCCAGTCTGTCAGTAGACTACAGTACAGACCTGGTCATTAGATTAGACCCAGTCAGTCAGTAGACTCCAGTACAGACCTGGGCATTAGATTAGACCCAGTCAGTCAGTAGACTACAGTACAGACCTGGTCATTAGATTAGACCCAGTCAGTCAGTAGACTACAGTACAGACCTGGTCATTAGATTAGACCCAGTCAGTCAGTAGGTTACTACAGTAGAGACCTGGTCATTAGATTAGACCCAGTCTGTCAGTAGACTACAGTACAGACCTGGTCATTAGATTAGACCCAGTCAGTCAGTAGGCTACTACAGTACAGACCTGGTCATTAGATTAGACCCAGTCAGTCAGTAGACTACAGTACAGACCTGGTCATTAGATTAGACCCATCAGTCAGTAGGTTACTACAGTACAAACCTGGTCATTAGATTAGACCCAGTCAGTCAGTAGGCTACTACAGTACAGACCTGGTCATTAGATTAGACCCAGTCAGTCAGTAGGTTACTACACTACAGACCTGGTCATTAGATTAGACCCAGTCAGTCAGTAGGTTACTACAGTACAGACCTGGTCAATAGATTAGACCCAGTCAGTCAGTAGGTTACTACAGTACAGACCTGGTCATTAGATTAGACCCAGTCAGTCAGTAGGTTACTACAGTACAGACCTGGTCATTAGATTAGACCCAGTCAGTCAGTAGGTTACTACAGTACAGACCTGGTCATTAGATTAGACCCAGTCAGTCAGTAGGTTACTACAGTACAGACCTGGTCATTAGATTAGACCCAGTCAGTCAGTAGGTTACTACACTACAGACCTGGTCATTAGATTAGACCCAGTCAGTCAGTAGGTTACACACTACAGACCTGGTCATTAGATTAGACCCAGTCAGTCAGTAGGTTACTACACGTACAGACCTGGTCATTAGATTAGACCCAGTCAGTCAGTAGGCTACTACAGTACAGACCTGGTCATTAGATTAGACCCAGTCAGTCAGTAGACTACAGTACAGACCTGGTCATTAGATTAGACCAGTCAGTCAGTAGACTACAGTACAGACCTGGTCATTAGATTAGACCCAGTCAGTCAGTAGGTACTACAGTACAGACCTGGTCATTAGATTAGACCCAGTCAGTCTGTATTACTACAGTACAGACCTGGTCATTAGATTAGACCCAGTCTGTCAGTAGACTACAGTACAGACCTGGTCATTAATTAGACCCAGTCAGTCAGTAGACTCAGTACAGACCTGGCATTAGATTAGACCCAGTCAGTCAGTAGACTACAGTACAGACCTGGTCATTAGATTAGACCCAGTCAGTCAGTAGACTACAGTACAGACCTGGTCATTAGATTAGACCCAGTCAGTCAGTAGGTTACTACAGTAAGACCTGGTCATTAGATTAGACCCAGTCTGTCAGTAGACTACAGTACAGACCTGGTCATTAGATAGACCCAGTCAGTCAGTAGGCTACTACAGTACAGACCTGGTCATTAGATTAGACCCAGTCAGTCAGTAGACTACAGTACAGACCTGGTCATTAGATTAGACCCAGTCAGTCAGTAGGTTACTACAGTACAGACCTGGTCATTAGATAGACCCAGTCAGTCAGTAGGCTACTACAGTACAGACCTGGTCATTAGATTAGACCCAGTCAGTCAGTAGGTTACTACACTACAGACCTGGGTCATTAGATTAGACCCAGTCAGTCAGTAGGCTACTACAGTCAGACCTGGTCAATAGATTAGACCCAGTCAGTCAGTAGGTTACTACAGTACAGACCTGGTCATTAGATTAGACCCAGTCAGTCAGTAGGTTACTACAGTACAGACCTGGTCATTAGATTAGACCCAGTCAGTCAGTAGGTTACTACAGTACAGACCTGGTCATTAGATTAGACCCAGTCAGTCAGTAGGTTACTACAGTACAGACCTGGTCATTAGATTAGACCCAGTCAGTCAGTAGGTACTACACTACAGACCTGGTCATTAGATTAGACCCAGTCAGTCAGTAGGTTACTACACTACAGACCTGGTCATTAGATTAGACCCAGTCAGCAGTAGCTACTACAGTACAGACCTGGTCATTAGATTAGACCCAGTCAGTCAGTAGACTACAGTACAGACCTGGTCATTAGATTAGACCCAGTCAGTCAGTAGACTACAGTACAGACCTGGTCATTAGATTAGACCCAGTCAGTAGTAGGCTACAGTACAGACCTGGTCATTAGATTAGACCCAGTCAGTCAGTAGACTACACTACAGACCTGGTCATTAGATTAGACCCAGTCAGTCAGTAGGTTACTCCAGTACAGACCTGGTCATTAGATTAGACCCAGTCAGTCAGTAGGTTACTACAGTACAGACCTGGTCATTAGATTAGACCCAGTCAGTCAGTAGTTACTAAACTACAGACCTGGTCATTAGATTAGACCCAGTCAGTCAGTAGCTACTACAGTACAGACCTGGTCATTAGATTAGACCCAGTCAGTCAGTAGACTACAGTACAGACCTGGTCATTAGATTAGACCCAGTCAGTCAGTAGGTACTACAGTACAGACCTGGTCATTAGATTAGACCCAGTCAGTCAGTAGACTACTACAGTACAAGACTTGGTCATTAGATTAGACCCAGTCAGTCAGTAGGTTACTACATACAGACCTGGTCATTAGATATGACCCAGTCAGTCAGTAGGTTACTACAGTACAGACCTGGTCAATAGATTAGACCCAGTCAGTCAGTAGGTTACTACAGTACAGACCTGGTCATTAGATTAGACCCAGTCTGTCAGTAGGTTACTACAGTACAGACCTGGTCATTAGATTAGACCCAGTCAGTCAGTAGGTTACTACAGTACAGACCTGGTCATTAGATTAGACCCAGTCAGTCAGTAGGTTACTACAGTACAGACCTGGTCATTAGATTAGACCCAGTCAGTCAGTAGGTTACTACACTACAGACCTGGTCATTAGATTAGACCCAGTCAGTCAGAGGTTACTACAACTACAGACCTGGTCATTAGATTAGACCCAGTCAGTCAGTAGGTTACTACACTACAGACCTGGTCATTAGATTAGACCCAGTCAGTCAGTAGGCTACTACAGTACAGACCTGGTCATTAGATTAGACCCAGTCAGTCAGTAGACTACAGTACAGACCTGGTCATTAGATTAGACCCAGTCAGTCAGTAGACTACAGTACAGACCTGGTCATTAGATTAGACCCAGTCAGTCAGTAGGCTACAGTACAGACCTGGTCATTAGATTAGACCAGTCAGTCAGTACTACAGTACAGACCTGGTCATTAGATTAGACCAGTCAGTCAGTAGGTTACTCCAGTACAGACCTGGTCATTAGATTAGACCCAGTCAGTCAGTAGGTTACAGCAGTACAGACCTGGTCATTAGATTAGACCCAGTCAGTCAGTAGGTTACAACAGTACAGACCTGGTCATTAGATTAGACCGCCGTGCCACTAATCACGTTCGAGACTCTAATGTTGCATCATTCAATATCTCCACATAATGGAGGGTGGGGTCTCCATAAAACGGTGATTTTCCGCTGTAGTCTATGTGGTGGTGCAGTGTCCTGTACTGTACTACCGCCACCCACATAAAGCTGGACTAGTTTCCTATCCAGGGTCCGCAACGTGTTGTCTCTCTGCATAATGATCAAGGGGAAATACAGCTATGTGACCCAGTCAGTGGGATTTCTTAACCTTGCTAGCCTGTAGGCTATAGCTCTCCTATAACACAGAGAATGGTGAGTGACATTTCTAACAACGAATTAACAGTTTGATAAATCTCCTTCATTCTAGGGAATGAATGTCTGGGGCGCTAGTTAGACAAATGATAACATCCTCTGGGTTCCAACATGGTGCCCAGGCTGAGGCCTCTCGACTGGGCATGCCTTTGACGTGGGTATGGGTCCTGGAGCAGGGCACAACTGGAGAACCACTTTGGAAGGGCTTTAATTCATGTCGTTAAGTGATATCCCCTGGGACCAAATGCACATCCTGTTTGATGTATTATTCTTTTTTTTAAATTATATTCAATTCAACAGCTCTTGGACATTAGGGACCATACCATGGCAATTGTACCAGTCAGACCTGGGTTAAAACAGTATTTGTTTTCTTTCATACCCTTTTTAGCATTTAAATGAGTATGCCTGGAGTGCCAGATGGATGGGATTTGCACTTTTGGTATTATGCCATTAATTAAATTGTGGCAGGCAAACTCAATCTAGTGCAGCTGAAGTATTTGAAAGAAAGCCAATACTATTTGAACCCAGTTCTGGGTTAGTAGTATAGAACTATCCCAAGGATCTAATGAAGCTTTCGTGAGGAACTCTTTCCTGTCCAGCCACCCTGAGGCTGTGTCCCAACTAAAAACCCTATTGCCTATAAAGTGCACTACTTTTGACCTACATTGACCAAAGACCTCTATGAGCCCTGGTCGAAAAGTAGTGCACTACGAACGGAATAGTGTGCCAGTTGGGATGCAGACACCTTCAGTTCCGCAGGTTAGGTTAGGGGTAGGGTTAGGGTTAGGGTTAGGGTTAGGGTTAGGGTTAGTTTGAAAACTGTATGGGGATGCAGGCACCTTCAGTCCCGCAAGCGGTTACGGTAGGGTTAGGGTTTAGGGTTAGGGTAGTTAGGGTTAGGTAGGTTTAGGGTAGGGTTAGGGTTTAGGGTTAGGTGTAGGGTTAGGGTTTAGGGTTAGGGGTTAGGGTAGGGTTAGGGTAAGATTAGGTTAGAGTTTAGGATTAGGTTAGGTTAGGGTTAGGGTTCAGGTGGACATGTGTCGTCATGAATCTTGCCCTAGTCGGCAGAAACTTAACGATTCCGCTAGATGGGTAGCTGCAAAGTCCAATTTGGTCATATTGAAAAATGTA
>NW_019944883.1:104427-110095 GCF_002910315.2 Salvelinus sp. IW2-2015 | reverse complement strand
CTGAACGATGGGTAATAGAGGAGGTGTTGCGTAGTAACCCAGCCCATTCTTGAACATGGTAATAGAGGAGGCGTTGATAGTAACCCAGCTGAACATGTTAAAATGTAATAGAAGGAGGGTTGATGTAGTAACCCAGCTGAACAGGTTAAATAGAGCGAGGGTTGCTGTAGTAAAACCCAGCTTGAACAGTAGGTAATAGAGGAGGAAGGGTGTGATTGTAGTAACCCAGCTGAACATGGTAATAGAGGAGAGGTTGATTTAGTAACCAGCTGAAATGGGTTAATAGAGGAGGGTTGCTCTGTAGTACCCAGCTGAAACATGTAATAGAGTGAGGGTTGCGTTAGTAACCCAGACTGAACATGGTAAATGAGAGGGTTGCTGTAGTACCCACTGAAACATGGTAATAGAGGAGGCGTTGCTTGTAGTAACCCAGCTGAACATGGAATAGAGGAGGGTTGCTGTAGTAACCCAGCTGAACATGGTAATAGAGGAGGTGCTGGTAGTAACCCAGCTGAACATGGAATAGAGGAGGGTTGCTGATTAACCAGCGGAACATTAGTAATGGGAGGGTTGATGTAGAAACCCCAGCTGAACCATGGTAAAAGGAGGTTGATTAGTAACCCAGCTGAAACATGTGTTAATAGAGGAGGGTTGCTGTAGTAACCCAGCTGAACATGGTTAATAGAGGAGGGTTGCTGTAAGTAACCCAGCTGAACATTCGCGTAATAGAGGAGGGTTGATGTAGTAACCCAGCTGAACAGTGGGTAATAGGGAGGGGTGCTTATAGTAACCCAAGGGCTGAACATCGTAATAGAGGAGGGTCTGCTGTAGTAACCCAGCTCTGACATGGTAATAGAAGGGAGGGTTGCTTAGTAACCCAGCTGAACTGGCTAATAGAGGGAGCGGTGCTATAGTAACCCAGCTGAAAACATGGTAATAGAGGAGGGTTGATGTAGTTAACCCAGCTTAACATGGTTAATAGAGGAGGTTGATGTAGCTACCCAGGCTGAACATTGGAATAGAGGAGGGTTGCTGTAGTAACCCAGTTTGAACATGGTTATAGGAGAGGGTTGCCTAGCTAACCCAGCTTGAACATGGGGAATAGAGGCAGGGTTGATGTAGTAAACCCAGCTGACATGGTAAAAAAAAAATAAGGGAAAGGGGAGGGGGGTTTTTGCCTTTGTTTTGTTTAGTTAACCAGCTGAACATAGGGAATAGAGGAGGGTTATGTAGTAACCCAGCTGACATGGTAATAGGAGGAGGGTTGCGGAGTACCCAGCTGACATGGTAATAGAGGAGGGTTGCTGAGTAAACCCAGCTGAACCATGGAATAGAGGAGGGTTTTGCCGTAGTAACCCAGCTTGAACAGGGTGAATAGAGGAGGGTTTTGCCGTAGTAACCCAGCTGAACATGTTAATAGAGGAGGCGTTTGCTGTTTTATAGTAACCAGCTTGAACATGGTAATAGAGGAGGGTTGCTGTAGTTAACCCAGCTGAACATGGTAATAGAGGAGGGTTGCGTAGTAAACCCAGCTGAACATGGTAATAGAGGAGGGTTGCGTGTAGTAAACCCAGCGAAACATGGTAATAGAGGAGGCGTTGCTTGTTAGTAACCCAGCTGAACATGGTAATAGAGGCAGGGTTGCTATAGTAACCCAGCTGAACATGGTTAATTAGAGGAGGGTTGCATGTGAGTAACCCAGCTGAACATCGGGAATAAAGAGAGGGTTTGCTATTAGTAACCAGCTGGAACCATGGTAATAGAGGAGTTGCTATAGTAAACCCAGCTGAAACATGGTGAATAGAGCAGGGTCTTTGGCTATTAACAGATGGGCAGAGTGTCATTTGAGTGCAGGTCCCAAACAACAGAAGGGACAGGAGGACAGAGGTTGAATGTTTTAACATGTATGATGAGCCAGGAATATCACTAGATCATTAGATATGCAAATGTTATTTGTAAAGATATTGTAATACCCCTTAATAGACTACAAGTTCATTGGGTAATACCAGAGCATTCATTAGGCTATGGTAATACCAGATCATTCAGTAGCTATGTAATACCATATCATTCATTCGCTATGTGAATACCAGATCATTCATTAGCTATGGTAATACCAGATTCATTCATTAGCTGTGGTAATACCAAGATCATCTTAGCTTATGGGTAATACCATATCATTCATTAGCTATGTAATACAGATCATTCATAGCTATGGTTAATTAGCAGATCATTCATTTAGCTGATTGGTAATATCCGGATCATTCATTAGCTATGGGAATATCAGATCATCATTGAGCTATGGTAAATATCAGATCATTCATTTAGCTATGGTAATATTCAGATCATTCATTAGCTATTGGTTAATACCAGATCATTCATTTAGCTATGTAATATCAGATCAGTTCCATTAGCATATAGGTTAATATCAGATCATTCATTAGCTTATCGGGTAATAGCAGATCATTCATTAAGCTATTGGTAATATTCAGATCATTCATTAGCTATGGTATCCAGTCATTCATTAAGCTATGTTAAAAGCCAGATACTTCATTAGCGTATGGTAATTACCAGATCATTTCATTAGCTATGGTAATCCAGTTCACATTTACTGTTCTTTAATGCCCCCCTGCATCTATGAGGCAAATGAGCTGTGTTTGTTTAACACCTATGCATGTTGGTTAGGCTTCACGCCATTAATGACCCTGGTGTAATGGTAATACCCCGGCATGTCCCTCAGAAGACAATGAGTGTCTCGTTTCCCTGTTGTATCAGTGTGAGATCTACAGGTGTCAGCGTGAGTTCAAGGAGTTCTACATCCCCGACCTTCTGCTAGGCTTTCACTGGACACTGTCTAATTACGCACTCCTGGTTCCCAATTCCCCTGATTATAATTGATTATATGTGCCTTCCCCATTGTCCTTGTCGATTATTTTACCATGGCGTTGGACCTGTTGAGTGGCCTTGTGTTGTTGTTTCGGCTGTCGTGCTGTGTGCTTGTTGCAATTGTTATTACGGGTTCTCGTCCCGTGTATTGTTATGACGGGTTCTCGTCCCGTGTATGTATTATCGGGTTCTCGGTCCCGTGATATTGTTATTACGGGTTCTGTCCCGGTGTTTGTATTGGCCTCCGTATAGTATACGGGTCTCGTCCCGTGTGATTGTTTAATTACGGGTCTCTGCTCCCGCTGTATTGTTATTTTTACGGGTCTCGTCCCGTGTTATTTGTTATTTACGGGTCCTCGTCCTTTCGTGTATCGGTTTATTACGGTCTCGTCCCTGTGTATTTTATGGTACGGGTCTCGTCCCTGTGGTATTTTATTTACTCGTTCGGTGTTTATTCCGTCTCGTCCCAATTGTATTTGTTAGTCTGTTATTACGGTTCTTCTGTCCCGTTGTATTGTTATGACGGTCTTTGTCCCGTGTATTGCTTATTACGGGTCTCGTCCCGTGTATTGTTATTACGGGTCTCGTCCCGTGTATTGTTATTACGGGTCTCGTCCCGTGTATTGTTATTACGGGTCTCGTCCCGTATATTGTTATTACGGGTCTCGTCCCGTATATTGTTATTACGGGTCTCGTCCCGTGTATTGTTATTACGGGTCTCGTCCCGTGTATTTATTACAGGTTTAACGGTGCTCTTTTGTTTGGGTTACATCCCTGTGTGTTTTGTATACGTGTTTGTTTCGGGCTTCGTCCCCGTGCCTTTCATGGCATGTCGTGTAATTTGGGTGGAGTATTAAAACCCCTATTACGTATTCCTGCACCTGTCTCCAATCATTTACACAACGTGACAGTTACCGTGTGTCAGTGTGAGTGTGTGTGTGTGTGTGTGTCAGCGTGTGTTTTCATCAGAGTTCCAGACCAGGGTCATGTCTGTGAGAGAAAGAAGACCACTAAGTGTGGGAAGAGAACTAAAAGCCTTGCGGTAGGTCTGCTGTTGCGGTGTGATGGTATGGGTAGGTTGGTGAGTACGTGTTGTTCCCGTTAACGCCACTGTTTTGGAGCATTTGTGCGAACTTTCTACAATATTACTTTATCACATGATACCATAGTTGAGATTGTTCATTTCCGCCTCCCCTATCAAGTCCACAATGTGACAGTAAGGGGAGCCATCATTAGTTAGGTTATTGGAATATTCAACCCACAGAGATTTTACTGTTCAGGGACCCATTAACATCTAGGTGTATGATTGATTAACTGTCAGCCTTCAGAGCTGATTATGATTTAGTAAGGCTAGAGTTTAGCTTCACAGAGATTTACTCCATGAGAATAAAACTAATCCCTGCTCTACGCCCTATTGCAGAATCGACATGGATTTACGTGTTATATGTGGAACTCTACATAGTCATCTATCAGGACCATTAGTTTAATGACTGATCCGTCCTTTATAGTCCTGTTTAGTCCTGTTTAGTCCTGTATAGTCCTGTATAGTCCTTTATAGTCCTGTATAGTCCTGTTTAGTCCTTAATAGTCCTTAATAGTCCTTTAAAGTCCTGTATAGTCCTGTATAGTCCTGTATAGTCCTTTATAGTCCTGTATAGTCCTGTATAGTCATCTTATCCATCCTCTATAATCCTCTACAGTCCTCTATAGTCTTCTACAGACCTCTATTGTCCTCTAATGTCCTCTGTAGTCTTCTACAGTCCTCTACAGTCTTCTATAGTCCTCTATTGTCCTCTACAGTCCTATACAGTCCTCTACAGTCTTCTATAGTCCTCTATTGTCCTCTACAAAGGACCATTACCATCATCATTTCAGATTATCATAACAGGAACATACACTCCATCAGTTTATCATAACAGGAACATACCACTCCATCAGTTTATCATAACAGAACATACTCACATTACTTTATCATAACAGAACATACCATCCATCAGTTTATCATAACAGGAACATACCACTCCATCAGTTTATCATAAAGGAACATACCACTCCATCAGTTTATCATAACAGGAACATACCACTCCATCATTTCAGTTTATCATAAGGAACATACCACTCCATCAGTTTATCATAACAGGAACATACCATCATCAGTTTATCATAACAGGAACATACCACTCCATCAGTTTTAGATATAGGAACATACCACTCATCATTTCAGTTTATCAAACAGGAACATACCATCCATCAGTTTATCATAACAGGAACATACCACCAGTCCATCAGTTTATCAATAACAGGACATACCACTCCATCACAGTTTATCATAACAGGAACATACCACTCCATCAGTTTATCATAAGGAACATCCACTCCATACGTTTATATAACAGGAACATACCACTCCATCAGTTTATCTAACAGGAACATACCACTCCATCAGTTTATCATAACAGGAACATACCACTCCATCAGTTTATCATAACAGGAACATACCACTCCATCAGTTTTATCATAACAGGAACATACCACTCCATCAGTTTATCATAACAGGAACATACCACTCCATCATTTAGTTCATACAGGAACATACCATCCATCAGTTTATCATAACAGAAATCATACACTCCATCAGTTTATCATACAGGAACATACCACTCCATCAGTTTATCATAACAGGAACATACCACTCCATCATTGTTTCATACAGGAACATACCACTCCATCAGTTTATCATAACAGGAACTACTACTCCATCAGTTTTCATAAAGGACTACAACTC
>NW_019944883.1:95022-104402 GCF_002910315.2 Salvelinus sp. IW2-2015 | reverse complement strand
GAGGTATGGGAAAAAATCCACCAATAAACCCCCCACTGTTATCCTGATTTCTTAGGCTCTCGTTGACAATGCAGTCAGGTAGGTTATTTTTATTATCACATACGACAAGGGGTGGAACATAACCAATGAACTCTCACTGAAAAATGTCAAATGAATGCAGATATTTGTGTTCGTTATTCCTTAAACATCACCCCAGTCATGTTGTGTGCATATCCCCTGTCTACGATGAACTATAAAACCTGATAATGAGGAAGAAATAACGGAGCAACATATGAGTCGCCACGGATAACTCCATCTCTCCATTTGTTTCCGTAATGGAATAAACGATGTTCTCAAAGTTTGTACCATAACCAGGAACGAAAAAAAGAAAAGTAACCATGTATGCGCATCACTTTTTCTCCATCAGTTTTGTTCAAAGTTAGTTCTTTACTGTGTTATCATTTAACTGGATGAAATAAGACTGATGAGCGAACCCACATAAACAGAACAGCTGCTCATACCGACCTGTCCAGATTTCACTATTATTTCAATCTTAATTCCATCCTCTATTTTCATTATAACACCAGACCCAGCAATTGTATCCCCAATCCGTGTTGATGACAGTACACATAAACTTCATGTATTTTGTATAACCCCTGAACTCCCAGAATTCATTTACACTTCCAGAATGATTTATCCCAGACATTAAACAAAAGGAAACCACTAACAAACCCACCATCCAGCGCAAATTGGGTATATTATGATCACTAAAAAACAGGAAAGGGTGGCGAAACTTAATGTTATTAAATAGTCCCGTACCCTGTTCCCTATTATCTAATGGAATAATAATATCTTGAATTCTGCCCAGTTATAACAGTAAGGGCTGGGAAACATAGCGACCATCATCCTAGTGTATCATTCCCTATGTTTTTTTCAGTTATTGATAAATAACTCTCCAATTGTAAACCAGAGGAGAACACCAATACCACTCCAATCTCAGTTATCGCCCATTATAACTGAGATTGGTGAAAGCCAATTATTAACCGTACAGTGGCTTTCTAGCCCTCTAATTACACTCACCCTATGTTCATCCCTGTCAATTATGAGAAATGAACTACATGACAAAATCCTGAATGGTGGTTTTATCCTCCATAACAGGAATCAATATTGTCTAACCCAACACGTGATGCTCACATGGTATTGTTCTCTGTTATGAAAAATCCAAAGATTTAATATCTTCTGATATCATAATCTTAGGCTTAATGAGGAGAAAAAACAAAGCCCGCATAACCCACTTCATCCTAAGCCCAAAAGATCATATCACTGCTTTCAACGATGATACTTTATCAAACCAAAGCAGGTCGCGTACCACGGAAACGTATCCCACTCTCGATCAGTTTATTTCAATAAACAGAGCATTAGTTGCCCCTACTGTTGTACCTATGCAGCATAAACCTGAATTAATTGGTATTGCCCGCGAGTGCATCCGGTAACAAGGAACAATACCACATCCATTTTCAGTATCATAAACAAGGGAAACAACAGTGATCCACCTTGACTGGCTTCCCAGTTCCTATTCCTAGTATTTTTTCAGTTTATCTATAACATAATGGTAGAAGACATAAACCCCACACTCATATAACAAATGTCTATGCAATAACATATGGGCAGAGGAACCATACCCACTCCCATCACCAAGTATCCATAACAGGAGGAACAAAAACATACACTCCAGATTTCAGTATATACTTGGGGGTATGTTCCTCGGTATATGAAAGATTAAAACTGATGGCGAAGTGGGCGAGGTGGGAAAACTCATTTATGCCGATCTGTTCCCTGTTATAGAATAATCAACTACTTGCACATCATTTCAGTTATCTTGTGAGTGGCTAGTTCATACAGAAAGAAAGAAATGATCACTACCCACAACTCCCAATCATTTTTCAGTCTTTATCCATACTTGTACGAGTGAAAACCTAACCAATCTTTAGGAAAACTACTCCATCAGTTATATAAACAGGAACATACCACCTCCATCAGTTTATCATAACAGGAAACATACCACTCCATCAGCGTTAATCACATAACGCAGAGGTAAAGCTTACACTACTTCCCATCGTAGTTGTTTATCATGATAAACTCCATGAACACAGGAAACATACTCTCACTCCCATATTTTATTTGCCCCATAACGGATGGAGGGGGGGTGGCATAGGGGCGCGGCACTCCGATCATGTTTATCATTAACAGGTGGGGAGATAGTGTGCCGGGGGTGTGTGGGCGGGGGGAGTTATAAACTGAGTGCATTACCCACTCCATCAGTTCGAGGGGGTATCAGGGAACCAGGAAAACATACCCACTTCCATCAGTTTATTCCATAACGGGGGAGGGAATCATACCACTGGCCATCAGTTATGTTGACATGAACGTGAGGAACAGATACCGACTCGCCAATCCAAGTTATGTTTTATCCATAAGCCGGCTAGGGAAGGGACAGTTGGACGGGCGACGGTCCGCGGCGGGGATTCAGATGTGGACGAGGGGTAAGAGCTTCAAGACGAGGAGAAATAGCCACCTGGTTCCATCATGGGGGTGGTGTCGGACGTATCCCATAACGAGAGACATACCAGGGAGGGGGCGGGTCCGAGGGGGTGGGTAGCTATGTTTCGTGTTATATAAATCTGCAATGGTGAACAGGAAAAAGTCAGTTAATGTTCACACTGATCTATCGCACTATTCAAACTGAGAATTGATTGGGTGTTGATTCACTAAACAAGAACATACCACTTCAGAACGTGCTAACTATCCTTTCACTTTAGTATATTTTGGAACTCAAAACACCTGCCTCAGTGGTGATCGCATAGCAGGCGCGCAAAAATTAAACAACAAGAAGTGGTATTTACTTATCATGCTTAACTACAATATAATTCATAAATCATCACAACAAAGTGTCTTCACTGTTATCGATAAACTTCGGTTGGTGTAAAGAATTGAGACGTGTCTTTCTAGCCTCTGTTTTCTCTAGTGTGTTAATGATATATATATCTCGCAAAATATAGAGGCTTTACTGCGAAAGCAAACCCATGCTATTATCTGAACAGCACCCCATCAAATACGCGCTAGTTTTATCTGATGTTGCCGTCTAATCCGAACTAAGAATCTTAGATCAAGAATGAGTGCGTGCGAGTCCACTAGGTGTATATTTCAGCCTTGTTATGGATGAAACTGACTCATTCTGTGAGGGTTATCAGGGGAGTTCCGTATGGTTACCCTGATCATTGATTCATATCAAGACTGTGACTAGCGACTAAGTTCATCAGGGGCTCAACCACTAGTTTAATCCAGGGGCTCAACCACTAGTTTTATCAGGGGAGGTCCTTCAAGCTATGTCTCACTTGAGTTTTTATACATGATAAGGGCTTGATGTGCGAGACCACTAGTTTATCAAGGTGGTGTCATCTGTAATCCACTCGTGTTATTAGTACTAAGAAGGAGCTGCTTCTAGCCAGTGCTGTAGTATATATGCATATCGCGTGGGGCTACTTCCAGCTAGTGATACGCATGACAATGGCGGGGCTCAACCACTAGTTTCATCAGGTGGTAGTGGCTCTACACTGTCTATAGCTAGATTTATAAACTGTCAGAATGATGGGGAGGTGGCTATACATGTTCCTGCTTCTATGAGTTATAATTACTGCGAGAGCTGGGCCAGTGGTATGTTCCTGTTATGATAAACTGATGCGTCAACCACTTAGTTTATCAAGAGCTGGGCTGAACCAACGAGTACATCAGTGCATCCAAGGTCTGGGTGATGCATGACGGTTTTCCTGAGCCAATATATAGCCAGTCTAGGTTCACAAAAATCTCTGGAACAGAGTGGTGTCTGCGTCGGAAGATATGATGTGAATGATTTAGAAACTGAGTATAGATGAAACAAGTTCCGTTGATGAGGTTTCTCTGAGACTTATATCGTGATATTTTTAACTAGCGGATGCCCAGATATGTAGAGATATGTCCCTCTCAATGTCTTCATGTATAGATAACTGAGTAAATAATGGAGCTTGCAGACTAGTGGTTAGGGTGTAGTATTTGTTATGTCCTCAGGACTGGTTAGGCTTCTGATGTATATAGATAGAATTGGTTGCGTCCAGACAGTGGGTATAGTGGTTTCGCGTGGTTGTATGAAATGTTAATTGCAATAAGCTGAGTGTGGTGATATGTTCCGTTGTTTATGATATAACTGATGAGTGGTATGTTCCTGTTATGATAAACTGAAATGATGGTTAAGGTCGGTATGTTCTTCTAGACGTAGTTGATTAGGGAGTGGTTCTTCTTTATTGGATATAAAAATAGTCTGAGTTCAGACGGGTTAGGGGGGGTAGTTAAAGTGTCTAGATCGTTGTCCTGTTTGTAGTGGATATAGGTTTGTAAATGTCTCAGACTGGGTTAGGCTTGTAAATGTCTTCAGACGTGGTAGGGTGTGTAAAGGAGTCTTGTAGTATAAAGTGTGTATAGACAGTGGTGATGTTCGCGGTTGTTGTATAGATGTCTACATGCATGAGAGTGTAGTTGTGTTTCTGTTTATGATAGAGACTTGTGAGAGTATGAGAGTGTGTCTCAGACTGTGGTGTATTGTCACATGTGTTATGTAATGATCATAGAATTGTGCGTGCGAGACTGGGTAGGCTGTTGGTGAATATGTCTGCTTGACTGTGGTTATGGTTTAAGAAGAGCGTGATTGGTGTGGAAGTGGTAATTGGTGTATTCAGCTACGTTGATGGATATCTGGATAGATTTATGTGTTTGATAAATGTCTCAGGACCTGGGTTTTAGGCTTGTAAAATGTCTCAGACTGGCTGTAGGGTTAGATTTGTAAATGTCTCAGACTGGGTTAGGGGTTTAGGCTTGTAAATGTCTCCAGAACTGGGTTATTGGGTTAGGTTTAGGGTTAGGTTTTGTAAATGTCTCAGACTGGGTTGAGGGTTACGGGTTAGGTTTGTAAAATGTCTCAGACTGGAGTAGTGGTGTATATGGTTTTGGCGCGTTTGAGTGGTATGTATAGAACGTTGTATGGTAAATGTCTCCAGACTGGTTAGGGGTTAGGTTTGTAATGTCTTCAGACTGGGGTTAGGGTTAAGGTGGGTTTTGTTATGTTAAGTGCTGCTCTTGCTCAGATTTATGAGTGAAAGTCTGATATGTGGGTTTAAGGAGGTTTGTGTATAAATAGTTGCTTAGACTCGGGTGTTAGTGTATAAATGCGGTTGAAATGATTGGTGAAGGTTTTGTGTTATAGAGAGATGTGTCTTCCTGGTTATATTGATGATATAAGTGAAATGGAGTTTGTAATGTGTGCCTACAGTACTTGGTAATGTGTCCTTAGCGCTTGTTTGATTGTAATATGTCCTTCTGCCCTGTCCACTGCACTATTGGTTCAGAGGCTTTAGCGAGATGATGGTCCTCCCATCTCATATGAGATTTTCTGCAGACCGCACTCCTCTATCTAAGACATCCAGGCCAGGCTGAATAACACTCCCCCATATAACCCACCCTATTCCCCTTTTTAACGGGTCTGATGCGTGACATCTTTATGTCAATATGAGTGTGGTCTGAGAGGGGCACACTCCACTCATAACCTCGCGGTTCTCAATCACTCTGTCAGAGGATTACAGTCCAGTTAAATTCGTCACTCTCAAGTGGACCAGTGGAGACTGCAAACTAATAGGTGCCATGACTGTACCATGGCCATAAACAGTAGTGAGAGCAGCATGTTAGAATAGAGGACTATAGTGTCTGAGCCTCTGTTGAGTGAGGACTGTTAATACTATAGAGGACTAATTAAGTAGGAGTGGATGCACACAATGCAGGACTTTGAATACATGTGTGTGACTGGTGACTCTAGCAGGGATCGAATATAGTATTATATAACTCCAATAGCCTACTCATAGTTCACAACCCCTTGACTATAGATGTTTGATGAATATACCTAGTCTGAGTGTCATGTGGACGTGCGAACTTTGTGTATGATGAGTTAGTTGTCAATTCACCACTCTGTGTTTAGTTTATTAGGATCTGGTTTACGCGAGGATCGGTAGATGCTACGTAGTTGAGAGGAACGACACCCTGGGCATGTCTAAACAAATCAGAAGCGTCCTGTGATAGTGGCGTGTGATAGGTAGTCACGTATTAGTGCAGTGAAGCTCGTAATATGTGTTACTGCTCGATTCAGTAAGACTGTAGAGGATGGTAGAGGACTATAGATTGGACTATATAGAACTGTTAAGTGATATATAGAGGACCATAAAGGACTTTAGAAGATGGATCAGGAGACTCTAGAGGACTATACATGATTATAGAGGACTATAAAGGATGAATCTGAGGGACTATAGAAGACTATAGAGGACTGTATAGGACTATAGAAGACTGTAGAGGGATGTAGAGGACTGTAGAGGACAATAGAGGACTATAGAAGACTGTAGAGGACTGTAGAGGACTATAGAAGACTGTAGAAGGACTGTAGAGGACTATAGAAGACTATAGAGGACTGTATAGGAACTGTAGAGGACCATAGAGGACTATAGAAGACTGTAGAGGACTGTATAGGACTGTAGAGGACAGTAGAGGACTATACGAAGACTGTAGGAGGACTGTATAGGACTGTTAGAGAGGACAATTAGAGGACTATAGAAAGACTGTAGAGGGACTGGTATAGGACTGTTAGAGATGATAAACTGATGGAGTGGTATGTTCCTGTTATGATAAACTGATGGAGTGGTATGTTCCTGTTATGATAATCTGAAATGATGGAGTGGTATGTTTCTGTTATGATAAAGTGAAATGATGGAGTGGTATGTCCCTGTTATGTTTCTCCTCCACTCACTGATTGCAGCTCAATGTGAGCAATGAGACTGAGCACTTTAGCAGCCACAATAACACTCCCCCCTAAAACGGTCTGAGGTTTCAGAGGCTGAGAGGCACACTCACTCCAACCTGCCTCAATCACTCTGCAGATTAGTGGGGTCTAGTGGGTCAAACTATCCTGCTGACAATCCAAACAGAGAGCATGTAGGTCTGCTGGGATTAGTAGGAACACAGCTGACTGACTGACTCAGGTGAATATAGTTGTTAATCCAACCTCAGCCACCCCTGGTTGTTTTGTTGAACCAGTCTGTGATGGACTCAATTTGTTGTTTGTCACCACTCTGTGTTAGTTAGATTTAATCCAGAAGCTCTCTGGTGAGACGACCTACAATCTAAACAATCACTCTGGGTGGCTAGTGTGTCAACGTAGTGCAGGCTAGTGCGACGCGGGATGGGCTGAACCAATAGTTCATCAAGAGCTAGGCTGAACCACTAGTTTATAAAGAGATGGGCTGAACTATTCATTCATCAAGAGCTGGGCTGAACTATTACTTCTTCAAGAGCTGGGCTGAACCACTAGTTTATAAAGAGATGGGCTGAACTATTCATTCATCAAGAGCTGGGCTGAACCACTAGTTTATAAAGAGATGGGCTGAACTATTCATTCTTCAAGAGCTGGGCTGAACCACTAGTTTATCAAGAGCTGAGCTGAACTATTAGTTCATCAAAAGCTGGGCTGAACCACTAGTTCATCAGAGGCTAAACCACTAGTTCATCAGGGGCTGAACCACTAGTTGAAAGTCGAACTGAGTTCATAAAAAAAGTACTGATGTCTTCAGCAGCGAAGCTGGGTAAAACCCTATTGTATTGGTTAGTGTTGATTATTACGGTTCAGCAGGGAAGCTGGGTAAAACCCTATTGTATTGGTTAGTGTTGATNGTAAAACCCTATTGTATTGGTTAGTGTTGATTATTACGGTTCAGCAGGGAAGCTGGGTAAAACCCTATTGTATTGGTTAGTGTTGATTATTACGGCTCAGCACGGTATATAGCTGAAGGAACAGTTTTATACAAAGCCATGATCACATGGAGCTCCGTTCCATCTCCAATTACTCAACAACTCATGGAACTATCAAGGGGTCTGAATACTTTCCGAAGGCTTTGTATCTCCCTGGCATATTACCTCATTTATGCAGCAGCATACAAGACATTTTTGGACTCACCTTGTTGTGCTGTGCTCACTTGAACAGGAAGCTGGCGCAGCGGTCCTTTTTGTGTAAATAAAGTCTGTCATTCTCAGGATTTATGGTGCTTTCAAGACAACTGGAAAGTGATCTTTAGGTCGGACCTCTAGGAAGAGTCCAGAGTTCCCTACTTGGAATTCAGAGTTGGTCGACCGTTCAAAATGTATTTTCACAGTCGGAGCGCGTTTATTTCTGAGTTCCCAGTTGTCTTGAACTCACTAAAGTCAGATTCCCCAGTTCTGAGTTCCCAGTTGTCTTGAACTCACTAAAGTCAGATTCCCCAGTTCTGAGTTCCCAGTTGTCTTGAACGCGGCAGAAGTCCTGCTGGATTGACAGCACGGCCAATGTATTCAACCTTTTCTGGCCCTTGGTGTTGTATGTGAATGTTTATCCGTTTAAGCTTGGAAAATAGACCCTTAGACCCAGACTTGGACTACACACTCTCTCCATTGAATAGCAGGCTAGTGATGCTTTGTAACGCCTGCAGTTAGCCCCTGATTCCTTCCCAAACCACAGATTGTGGTGATGACTGCAAGCTAAGATTTTGAAAGCATGAGTCCAATCAAAGCTACAGTAGATATAATGTGATTTGACGTCATTTTATCTGTGGTCAATGACCTTGAGCCTTATTGGTTGGGCACTTCTAATGTAAATCAATGGCAGCATCCAAGGGCTCCTCTCTCTCCATCTCTATATCTATAACTTCTGTAATGTGCTCCTCTCTCTCCATCTCTATATCTATAACTTCTGTAATGTGCTCCTCTCTCTCCATCTCTATATCTATAACTTCTGTAATGTGCTCCTCTCTTTCCATCTCTATATCTGTTAACTCTGTAATGTGCTCCTCTCTCTCCATCTCTATATCTGTTAACTCTGTAATGTGCTCCTCTCTCTCCATCTCTATATCTATAACCTCTGTAATGTGCTCCTCTCTCTCCATCTCTGAAGCTATATCTGTTGCACCTGCTATTTACTTCCGTCAGAAATTGTCGTTAAAAGTGTCTGCGTTGTTTAGTGTACATGCTACAGCACCCCAGGAAGAGAGATGGTCTATGTTTCAACTCTTTATTCAGTGTGTTAGTGTCTTTCTCTCTCTCACCCACTGTTACCATTAATTACAAGGTGGTTCTCTTACATTCTTCCTTTGATGCAGAGATGAACAATGATCCTGCAACAGGACCAGTCAGGGGAGTGACTCTGTCTCTTCTCTCCAGATAGTGACCCGTGGTTGTGAGACAGGACCAGTCAGGGGAGTGACTCTGTCTCTTCTCTCCAGATAGTGACCCGTGGTTGTGAGACA
>NW_019944883.1:89205-93863 GCF_002910315.2 Salvelinus sp. IW2-2015 | reverse complement strand
GGACAGTCAGGGGAGTGACTCTGTCTCTTCTCTCCAGATAGTGACCCGTGGTTGTGAGACATCTGAGATGACACTGCGTCGGAACGCTCTGTGCCAGCTGGGTTTCCACGTCAACTTCGAGGGCATCGTGGCGACGTCGAGGCCTTCGGGTTCGCTTGGAAGGCGGGGCTTCGCCAGGGTAGCCGATTGGTGGAGATCTGTAAGGTTGCCGTGGCAACGCTGCCCACGAACAGATGATCGACCTGCTGAGGACCTCCAACACCGTCAAGGTGGTCATCATCCAGCCTCATACGATGGAGCACCACGAGGTAAACTTTAACCCCTGACCCTAACCTTACATCACTAACCCTTAACATTGACCTCTGCTGACCCCTTATACTCTACCTCTCCTCCCCAATGCAGAACAGTCTGAGTCTGAGGGTACTGTCCATGTGCAACAGAAAGCACAATGGCATAATATATCTGTGTTGTGTTATAGGAACAGAAGGAGAGATCCATCTGTGTTATAGGAGACAGAAGGAGAGATATCATCTGTGTTATAGGAGACAGAAGGAGAGGTACATCTGTGTTATAGGAGACAGAAGGAGAGGTCCATCTGGTGTTATTGGAGACAGAAGGAGAGGTCCATCTGTGTTATTGGAGACAGAAGGAGAGGTCCATCTGTGTTTGTGTATAGGAGACAGAAGGAGAGGTCCATCTGTGTTATAGGAGACAGAAGGAAAGGTCCATCTGTGTTGTGTTATAGGAGACAGAAGGAGAGGTCCATCTGTGTTATAGGAGACAGAAGGAGAAGGTCCATCTGTGTTGTGTTATAGGAGCAGAAGGATAGATCCATCTGTGTTATAGGAGACGAAGGGGAGGTCTCTGTGTTTATAGGAACAGAAGGAGAGGTCCATCGTGTTGTGTTATGGTAGACAGAAGGATAGATCCATCTGTGTAGGAGACAGAAGGAGAGTTCCATCTGTGTTGTTTATAGTAGACAGAAGGATAGATCCATCTGTGTTATAGAGAACAGAAGGAGAGGTATCTTGTGTTTGTGTTATAGTAGACAGAAGGAGAGGTCATCTGTGTTATAGTAGACAGAAGGAGAGGTCCATCTGTGTTATAGGAGACAGAAGGGGAGATCCATCTGTGTTATAGGAGACAGAAGGAGAGGTCATCTGTGTTATAGGAGACAGAAGGGGAGATCCATCTGTGTATAGGAGAAGAAGGAGAGGTCCATCTGTGTTGTGTTATAGTAGACAGAAGGGGGAGGTCCATCTGTGTTATAGGAAACAGAAGGAGAGGACCATCTGTGTTTGTGTTATAGGAGACAGAAGGAAGATCTATCTGTGTTATAGGAGACAGAAGGAGAGGTCCTTCTGTGTTATAGGGACAGAAGGAGAGGTCCATCTGTGTTATAGGAGACAGAAGGGGAGGTCCATCTGTGTTGTGTTTATAGTAGACAGAAGGATAGATCCATCTGTGTTATAGGAGACAGAAGGAGAGGTCCATCTGTGTTGTGTTATAGTAGACAGAAGGAGAGGTAATCTGTGTTATAGTAGACAGAAGGAGAGGTCCTCTGTGTTATAGGAGACAGAAGGGGAGATCCATCTGTGTTATAGGAGACAGAAGGAGAGGTTCCATCTGTGTTATAGGAGACAGAAGGGGAGATCATCTGTGTTATAGAGACAGAAGGAGAGGTCCATCTGTGTTGTGTTATAGTAGACAGAAGGGGAGGTCCATCTGTGTTATAGGAAACAGAAGGAGAGGACCATCTGTGTTGTGTTATAGGAGACAGAAGGAGAGGTCCATCTGTGTTATAGGAGACAGAAGGAGAGGTCCTTCTGTTGTATAGGAGACAGAAGGAGAGGTCATCCTGTGTTATAGGAGACAGAAGGAGAGGTCCATCTGTGTATATAGGAGACAGAAGGAGAGGTCATCGGTGTTATAGGAGACAGAAGGAGAGGTCCATCTGTGTTATAGGAGCAGAAGGAGAGATCCATCTGTGTTGTGTTATAGGAGACAGAAGGAGAGTATCCATCTGTGTTATCGGAGACAGAAGGAGAGGTCCATCTGTGTTATAGGGAGACAGAAGGAGAGATCCATCTGTGTTTTGTTATAGGAGACAGAAGGAGAGATCCATCTGTTGTTATAGGAGACAGAAGGAGAGGTCCATCTGTGTTATAGGGAGACAGAAGGAGAGATTCCATCTGTGTTATAGGAGACAGAAGGAGAGGTCCATCTGTGTTGTGTTATAGTAGACAGAAGGGGAGGTCCATCTGTGTTATAGGAAACAGAAGGAGAGGACCATCTGTGTTGTGTTATAGGAGACAGAAGGAGAGATCTATCTGTGTTATAGGAGACAGAAGGAGAGGTCCTTCTGTGTTATAGGAGACAGAAGGAGAGGTCCATCTGTGTTATAGGAGACAGAAGGGGAGGTCCATCTGTGTTGTGTTATAGTAGACAGAAGGATAGNTCCATCTGTGTTATAGGAGACAGAAGGAGAGGTCCATCTGTGTTGTGTTATAGTAGACAGAAGGAGAGGTCCATCTGTGTTATAGGAGACAGAAGGAGAGGTCCATCTGTGTTATAGGAGACAGAAGGAGAGGTCCATCTGTGTTATAGGAGACAGAAGGGGAGGTCCATCTGTGTTGTGTTATAGGAGACAGAAGGAGAGGTCCATCTGTGTTATAGGAGACAGAAGGAGAGGTCCATCTGTGTTATAGGAGACAGAAGGAGGTCCATCTGTGTTGTGTTATAGGAGACAGAAGGAGAGATCCATCTGTGTTATAGGAGACAGAAGGAGAGATCCATCTGTGTTATAGGAGACAGAAGGAGAACAACACAGATGGTCCTCTCCTTCTGTTTCCTATAACACAGATGGACCTCCCTTCTGTCTACGTATAAACAACACAGATGGACCTCTCCTTCTGTCTCCTATAAACAGATGGTTCCCTCTGTCTCTATAACACAGATGGACTCTCCTTCTGTCTTATAACAGATGGCCTCCTTTCTGTCCTATAACACAGATGGACCTCTCCTTCTGTCTCTATAACACAAAGATGGACTCTCCTTCTGTCTCTATAACACAACACAGATGGACTCTCTCCTTGTCTCCTATAAACAGATGGATTACTCCTTCTGTCTACTATAACACAACACAGATGGAACTCTCCTTCTGTCTCCTATAACACAGATGGATCTCTCCTTCTGTCTACATAACACAACACAGATGACTCTCCTTCTGTTCCTAAACACAGATGGACCTCCCTTCTGTCTCCTATAAACAGAATGGATCTTCCTTCTGTCTCCTATAACACAACAGATGGACCTCTCCTTCTGTCTCCTATAACACAGATGGACCTCTCCTTCTGTCTCTATAAACCAACACAGATGGACCTTTCCTTCTGTCTCCTATAACACAGATGACCTCTTCCTTCTGTCTTCCTAACAAACCAGATGGACCTCTCCTTCTGTCTCACTATAACACAGATGGACCTCTTCCTTCTGTCTCCAATAACACAGATGGTCTACTCTTTGTCTCATAACACAGATGTACCTCTCCTTCTGTCTCTATAACACAGAATGATCTCTCCTTCTTGTTCCTATAAACAGATGGATCTTCCTTCTGTTTCTATAACACAGATGGATCTCTCCTCTGTCTCCTATAACACAACCAGATGGATCTCTCTTCTGTCTCCTATACCATGACCTCTCCTTTGTCTTATACACAGATGGATCTCTTCTGTCTCTATAACACAGATGGACCTCTCCTTTGTCTCTAAACACAGATGGATCTCTCCTTCTGTCTCCATATACAAACACAGATGGATCTCTCCTTCTGTCTCCTATAACACAGATGGACCTCTCCTTCTGTCTCGATAACACAGATGGTCTCTCCTTTTGTCTCCTATAACACAACAGATGGATCTTCTCCTTCTGTCTCCTATAACACAGATGGACCTCTCCTTCTGTCTCCTATAACACAGATGGACTCTCCTTCTGTCTCCTATATCACAGATGGACCTCTCTTCTGTCTCCTATAACACAGATGGACCTCTCCTTCTGTCTCCTATAACACAGAAGGACCTTCCTTCTGTCTCCTATAACACAGATGGACTCTCTTTCTGTCTCCTATAACACAACAGATGGTCCCTTCCTTCTGTTTCCTATAACACAGATGGACCTCCCTTCTGTCTACTATAACACAACACAGATGGACCTCTCCTTCTGTCTTCCTATAACACAGATGGATCTCCCTTCTGTCTCTATAAACAGATGGACTCTCCTTCTGTCTTCCTATAACAGATGGATTCTCTCCCTTTGTCTCCTATAACACAGATGGACCTTCCTTCTGTTACTTATACACAGAAGGACATCTTCCTTCCTGTCTACTATAACACAACACAGATGGACCTCTCTTCTGTCTCCTATAACACAGATGGATCGATCCTTCTGTCTACTATAAACAAACAGATGGACCTCCCCTTCTGTCTCATGTATAACAGATGGACCTCTTCACTTCTGTTCCTATAACAAGAAGGAACTCTCCTTCTGTCTCCTATACACAGATAGATCTCTCTTCTGTTCCTATACACACAAACAGAGTGGTGCTCTCCTTCTGTTTCTATAAACGCTGGACCTCCCTTCTGTCTACTATACAAAACAGAGGGACC
>NW_019944883.1:71416-89180 GCF_002910315.2 Salvelinus sp. IW2-2015 | reverse complement strand
GGACCTCTCCTTCTGTCTCCTATAAGACAAACACAGGATGACCTTTCCTTCTGTCTCCTATAACACAGATGGACCTCTCCTTCTGTCTCCTATAACACAACACAGATGGACCTCTCCTTCTGTCTCCAATAACACAGATGGACCTCTCCTTCTGTCTTCCAATAACCACAGATGGACCTCTCCTTCTGTCTCCTATAACACAGATGTACCTCTCTTCGTCTCCTATAACACAGAGTATCTCTCCTTCTGTCTCCTATAACACAGATAGATCTCTCCTTCTGTTTCCTATAACAACAACACAGATATATTATGCGCATTGTGCTTTCTGGTTGCAGCATGGACAGTACCTCAGACTCAGACTGTTCTGCATTGGGGGAGGAGAGGGTAGAGTATAAGGGGTCAGCAGAGAGGTCAATGTTAAGGTTAGTGATTAAGGTTAGGGGTCAGGGGTTAAAGTTTACCTGCGTGGTGCTCCATCGTCATGAGGCTGGATGATGACCACCTTGACGGTGTTGGAGGTCCTCAGCAGGTCATCATCTGTTCGTGGTCAGCGTTGCCACGCAACCTTACAATCTCCACCAATCGGCTACCCTGGCGAAGCCCCGCCTTCAAGCGAAACCCGAAGGCCTCGACGTCGGCCACGATGCCTCGAAGTTGACGTGGAACCCAGCTGGCACAGAGCGTTCCGACGCAGTGTCATCTCAGATGTCTCACAACCACGGGTCCACTATCTGGAGAAAGAGACAGAGTCACTCCCCTGACTGGTCCTGTCTTCACAACCACGGGTCACTATCTGGAGAGAAGAGACAGAGTCACTCCCCTGACTGGTCCTGTCTCACAACCACGGGTCACTATCTGGAGAGAAGAGACAGAGTCACTCCCCTGACTGGTCCTGTTTGCAGGATCATTGTTCATCTCTGCATCAAAGGAAGAATGTAAGAGAACCACCTTGTAATTAATGGTAACAGTGGGTGAGAGAGAGAAAGACACTAACACACTGAATAAAGAGTTGAAACATAGACCATCTCTCTTACCTGGGGTGCTGTAGCATGTACACTAAACAACGCAGACACTTTTAACGACAATTCTGACGGAAGTAAATAGCAGGTGCAACAGATATAGCTTCAGAGATGGAGAGAGAGGAGCACATACAGAGGTTATAGATATAGAGATGGAGAGAGAGGAGCACATTACAAAGTTAACAGATATAGAGATGGAGAGAGAGGACACATTACAGAGTTAAACAATATAGAGATGGAAAGAGAGGAGCACATTACAAGAAGTATAGATATAGAGATGGAGAGAGGAGCACAATTACAGAAGTTATAGATATAGAGATGAGAAGAGGAGCACATTACAGAATTATAGATATAGAGATGGAGAGAGAGGAGCCCTTGGATGCTCCATTGATTTACATTAAAAGGCCCAACCAATAAGGGCTCAAGGTCATTACCACAGAGTAAAATGACGTCAAATCACATTATATCTACTGTAGCTTTGATTGGACTTCATGCTTTCAAAATCTTATCTTGCAGTCATCACCACAATCTGTGGTTTTGGGAAGGAATCAGGGCTAACTGCAGGGTTACACAAGCATCACTAGCCTGCTATCAATGGGAGAGTGTGTAGTCCAAGTCTGGGTCTAAGGGTCTATTTTCCAAGCTTAAACGGATAAACATTCACATACAACACCAAGGGCCAGAAAAGGTTGAATACATTGGCCGTGCTGTCAATCCACAGGATTCTGCCGCGTTCAAGACAACTGGGAACTCAGAACTGGGGAATCTGACTTTAGTGAGTTTCAAGACAATGGGAACTCAAACTGGGGAATCTGACTTTAGTGAGTTCAAGACAACTGGGAACTCAGAAATAAACGCGCCCGACTGTGAAAATACATTTTGAACGGTCGACCAACTCTGAATTCCAAGTAGGGAACTCTGGACTCTTCTAGAGGTCCGACCTAAAGATCACTTCCAGTTGTCTTGAAAGCACCATAAATCCTGAGAATGACAGACTTTATTTACACAAAAAGGACCGCTGCGCCAGCTTCCTGTTCAAGTGGCACAGCACAACAAGGTGATGTCAAAATTCTTGTATGCGCCTGCATAAATGAGGTAATATGCCAGGAGATACAAAGCCTTCGGAAAGTATTCAGACCCCTTGATAGTGTCCATGAGTTGTTGAGTAATTGGAGATGGAACGGAGCTCCATTGTGATCATGGTTGTAAAAAACTGTTCCTTCACTATATACCGGCTGGAGCCGTAATAATCAACACTAACCAATACAATAGGGTTTTACCCAGCTTCCCTGCTGAACCGTAATAATCAACACTAACCATAACAATAGGTTTTACCCAGCTTCCCTTCTGAACCGTAATAATCAACACTAACCAATACCATAGGGTTTTACCCAGCTTCCCTGCTGAACCGTAATAATCAACACTAACCAATACAAAGGGTTTTACCCAGCTTCCCTGCTGAACCGTAATAATCAACACTAACCAAGACAATAGTTTTACCCAGCTTCCCTGCTGAACCGTATAATCAACACTAACAAACAATAGGGTTTTACCCCAGCTTCCCTGCTGAAACCGTAATAATCAACACTAACCAATACAATAGGGTTTTACCCAGCTTCCCTGCCTGAACCGTAATAATCAACGCTAACCCAATACAATAGGGTTTACCAGCTTCCCTGCTGAACCGTAATAATCAACACTAACCAATACAATAGGGTTTTACCAGCTTCCCTGCTGAACCGTAAATAATCAACACTAACAATACAATAGGGTTTTACCCAGCTCCCTGCTGAACCGTAAATAATCAACACTAACCAATACAATAGGGTTTTACCCAGCTTCGCTGCTCTGAAGACATTCAGTACTTTTTTTATGAACTCAGTTCGACTTTCAACTAGTGTTCAGCCCCGATGAACTAGTGGTTAGCCTCTGATGAACTAGTGGTTCAGCCCAGCTTTTGATGAACTAATAGTTCAGCTCAGCTCTTGATAAACTAGTGGTTCACCCAGCTCTTGAAGAATGAAATGTTCCCCCATCTCTTATAAACTAGTGTCAGCCCAGCTCTTGATGAATGAATAGTTCAGCCCATCTCTTTATAAACTAGTGGTTCAGCCCAGCTCTTGAGAAGTAATAGTTCAGCCCAGCTTCTTGATGAATGAATAGTTCAGCCCATCTCTTTATAAACTAGTGGTTCAGCCTAGCTCTTGATGAACTATTGGTTCAGCCCATCCGCGTCGCCACTAGCCTGCACTACGTTGACACACTAGCCACCAGAGGATTGTTTAGATTGTAGGTCGTCTCACCAGAGAGCTTCTGGATTAAATCTAACTAACACAGAGTGGTGACAAACAACAAATTGAGTCCATCACAGACTGGTTCAACAAAACAACCAGGGTGGCTGAGGTTGGATTAACAAACTATATTACCTGAGTCAGTCAGTCAGCTGTGTTCCTACTAATCCCAGCAGACCTACATGCTCTCTGTTGGATGTCAGCAGGATAGTTTGACCCACTAGACCCCACTAATCTGCAGAGTGATTGGCAAGGTTGGAGTGAGTGTGCCTCTCAGCCTCTAAACCTCAGACCGTTTTAGGGGGAGTGGTTATTGTGGCTGCTAAAGTGCTCAGTCTCATTGCTCACATTCAGCTGCAATCAGTGAGTGGAGGAGAAACATAACAGGGACATACCATCCATCATTTCACTTTATCATAACAGAAACATACCACTCCATCATTTCAGATTATCATAACAGAAACACTCCATCAGTTTATCATAACAGAACATACCACTCCATCAGTTTATCATAACAGGAACAGTACCCACCCAAGTCATTCAGATTATCATAACAGAACATACCACTCCATCAGTTTATTCATAACAGGAACATACCACTTCCATCAGTTTATCATAACAGAACATACCACTCCATCATTTTTCACTTATCATAACAGAAACAACCATCCATCAGTTTATATAACAGGAACATACCACTCCATCATTATATACAGAACTACCACTCCATCAGTTTATCTATAACAGGAACATACCCACTCCCATCATTTCAGTTTATCATAACAGGGAAACATACCACTCCATCAGTTTATCATAACAGGAACATACCACTCCATCAGTTTATCATAACAGGAACATACCACTCCATCAGTTTTCATATCAGGAACATACCACTCATCATTTCAGTTATTCATGAACAGGAACATACCACTCCATCATTTTATCATAACAGGAACATACCACTACATCATCAGTTTATGCTAAACAGGAGCATACCCACTCCATCAGGTTTATCATAACAGGAACATACCACTCCATCAGATTATCTACATCATGAACAGGAACATACCACTCCATCATTCAGTTTATCTTAACAGAACATACCACTCCATCAGTTTATCATAACAGAACATACCACTCCATCAGTTTATCATAAAGGAACATTACCACTCCATCAGTTTATCATAAACAGGAACATACCACTTCCATCAGTTTATCATAAAGACATACCACTCCATCAGTTATCATAACAGGAACATACCGACTCCTCATCAGTTATCAAACAGAACATACCACTCATCAGTTTATATCATAACAGAACATACCACCCATCAGTTTATCATACAGAACATACCACTCCATCAGTTTGTATCATATCAGGAACATACCACTCCACATTTCAGTTTATCATACAGAACATACCACTCCATCAGTTTATCATAACAGAAACATACCACTCCATCATTTATCATAACAGGAACATTACACCATCTGTGTTGTAGGAGACAGAAGGAGGTCCATCTGTGTTGTGTTATAGGAGACAGAAGGAGAGATCCATCTGTGTTATAGGAGACAGAAGGAGAGGTCCATCTGTGTTGTAGGAAACAGAAGGAGTCCATCTGTGTTATAGGAGACAGAAGGAGGTCCATCTGTGCTGTGTTATAGGAGACAGAAGGAGAGATCCATCTGTGTTATAGGAGACAGAAGGAGAGGTCCATCTGTGTTACAGGAAACAGAAGGAGAGATCCATCTGTGTTATAGGAGACAGAAGGAGAGGTCCATCTGTGTTGTAGGAGACAGAAGGAGAGACCCATCTGTGTTATAGGAGACAGAAGGAGAGGTCCATCTGTGTTATGTTGTAGGAGACAGAAGGAGAGGTCCATCTGTGTTGTGTTATAGGAGACAGAAGGGGAGATCCATCTGTGTTATAGAGACAGAAGGAGAGGTCGCATCTGCTGTTTGTGTTATAGTAGACAGAAGGGGAGGTCCATCTGTGTTATAGAAACAGAAGGGAGGACTTTGATCTGTGTTATAGGAGACAGAAGGAAAAGAGTACCTCTGTGTTATAAGCGAGAGAGGTACACTGTGTAGAACGGTGAGTCCATCTGTGTGTGTTATATGGAAGACAGAAGGAGAGGTCCATCCTGTGTTATTGGAACAGAAGGAGAAGGATCAATCTGTGTTGTGTTATAGGAGACCGAAGGAAGAGGTCCATCTGTGTTATAAGGAGAGGAAAAAGGTCACTGTGTTTTTTAAGGAGACGAAGTATGGGTTAGGACAAAGAAATCATCGGTTTTAGGAGACAGAAGGAGGTCCATCTGTGTTGTGTTATAGGAGACAGAAGGAAGATCCATTGTGTTGTGTTAGGAGACAGGAAGAGAGGAGGTCATCTGTGTTATAGGAGACAGAAAGGAGAGGTCCCATCTGTGTTGTGTTTAAGCGTAGACAGAAGGATGAGGTCATCTGTGTTTGATAGGAGACAGAGGAGAGGTCATCTGTGTTTTGTGTTATGTAGACAGAAGGGAAGATCATCTGTGTTCATAGGAGAAGAAGGAGAAGGTCCTCTGTTGGTTGTGTTAAGGTAGACAGAAGGAGAAGGTCCATCTGGTTTATAGTAGACAGAAGGAGAGGTCCCTCGTTGTTATAGGAGACAGAAGGGGGAGATCCATCTGTGTTATAGGAGACAGAAGGAGAGGTCCATGCTGTTGTTAATAGGAGGACAGAAGGACGAGATCCAATCTTGTGTTATAGGAGACGAAGGAGAGGTCCACTCTGTGTTTATCGTAGACCGAGGGCACGTGATAGGAAGAGATGAGGACCATCTGTGTTGCTGTTATAGGAAGCAGAAGGAGAGATCATCTGTGTTATAGGAGACAGAAGGAGAGGTTCCATTTTTGTGTTATAGAGAGACAGAAGGGAGAGTCCATCTGTGTTTATAGGAGACAGAAGGGGAGAGTCCATCTGTGTTGTGTTATAGTAGACGAAGGAGAGTCGATCTGTGTTTATAGGAGACAGAAGAGAGATCATCTGTGTTGTGTTGTAGACCAGAAGGAGAGGTTCATATGTGTTTTATAGTGACAGAAGGAGAGGTGCATCTGTGTTAATAGGAGACAGAGGGAGATCCATCTGTTTATAGAGACAGAAGGAGGAGGTCCATCTGTGTTATAGGAGACAGAAGGGAGAGATCTCTGTGTTTGGAGATAGAAAGGAGAGGTCATTCTGTGTTGTGTTGTAGGAGACAGAAGGAGAGAGTCCATCTGTGTTATAGGAAACAGAAGGAGAGGTACGCATCTTGTTGTGTTATGGAACAGAAGGAAGAGGTCGCAACTGTTGGTTATAGGAGACAGAAGGAGAAGTCCTACTCGTGTTGATAGTGAGAGAATGGGGGAAAGGGAGAGTCATTGTGTATAGGAGAAGGAAGTCCATCTGTGTGTAATAGGAGACAGAAGGAGAGGTCCATCTTGGTGTTATAGGAGACGAAAGGAGAGGTCCATCTGTTGTTATAGGAGACGAAGGAGGTCCATCTGTGTTGTGTTATAGGAACTGAGGAGGTCCATTGTGTTATGGAGACAGAAGGGGAGGTCCATCTGTGTTATAGGAGACAGAAGGAGTACGGTCCATCTGTGTTGTAGGAGACAGAAGGAGGGTCCATCTGTGTTGATAGGAGACAGAAGGAGAGTCCATTCCTGTGTTATAGGAGACAGAAGGAGAGATCCATCTGTGTTATAGGAGACAGAAGGAGAGGTTCCATCTGTGTATAGGAGACAGAAGGAGAGAGTCATCTGTGTTATAGGGAGACAGAAGGAGAGTTCATCTGTGTTTAAAGGAGACAAGAAGGAGAGATCCATTCTGTGTTTAGGAGACAGAAGAGAGATCCATCTGTGTTATCGGAGACAGAAGGAGAGGTCATCTGTGTTATAGGAGACAGAAGGAGAGGTCCCTCTGTGTTATAGGAGAACAGAAGGAAGAGGTCATCTGTGTTGTGTTTAGGAGACAGAAAGGAGAGATCCATCTGTGTTATAGGAGACAGAAGGAGAGGTCCATCTGTGTTGTTGTTATAGGAGACAGAAGGAGAGGTCATCTGTGTTATAGGAGACAGAAGAGAGGTCCATCTGTGGTTATAGGAGACAAAGGAGAGGTCCATCTGTGTTATGGAGACAGAAGGGATGATTGATGGAACTGAAGGAGTCCATCTGTGTTATAGGAGACAGAAGGGGGAGGTCCATCTGTGTTGTGTTATAGGAGACAGAAGGATAGATCCATCTGTGTTTGTAGAGACAGAAGGAGGTCCATCTGTGTTGTGTTATAGGAGACAGAAGGAGAGTCATCTGTGTTGTGTTATAGAGACAGAAGGAGAGTCATCTGTTGTTATAGGAGACAGAAGGAGAAGTCCATCTGTGTTATAGGAGACAGAAGGAGAGGTCCATCTGTGTTATAGGAGACGAAGGGAGTCCATCTGTGTTATAGGAGACAGAAGGAGAGGTCATCTGTGTTTGTGTCGGAGACAGAAGGAGGTCCATCTGTGTTATAGGAGACAGAAAGGAGAGGTCCATCTGTGTTGTGTATTAGGAGACAGAAGGAGAGGTCCATCTGTGTTAATAGGGAAGAAGGAGAGGTCCATCTGTGTGTGTAGGAGACAGAAGGAGAGGTCCATATGTGGTTATAGGAGACAGAAGGAGAGGTCCATCTGTGTTGTGAACAATATCATTTGTATGGAGAAAAGACGAGGTCCATCTGTGTTGACTTATAGGAAGACAGAAGGAGAGGTCCATCTGTGTTGTGTTATAGAGACAGAAGGAGAAGGTCCATCTGTGTTTTAGGAGACAGAAGAGGTCCATCTGGTGTGTTATAGGAGACGAAGGGAGGTCCATCTGTGTTTGTGTTATAGGAGACAGAAGGAGAGGTCAATCTTAACGGGAAGGGGTCCTGTGTTGTTATAGGAACAGAACGGAGGTCCATCTGTGTTCTATAGGAGACAGAAGGAGAGGTCCATTTGTCTGTGTTATAAGGAGACAGAAGGAGAGGTCAGATCTGTGTTATAGAGGACAGAAGGCAGGAGGTTCCATCTGTGTTGTGTTATAGATAGACAGAAGGAGGGTCCATCTCCATGTGTTATAGGAGACAGAAGGAGCAGTCCATCTGTGTATAGGAGACAGAAGGGGAACAGGTCCATCTGTGTTGTGTTATGGAAACAGAAGGAAGGTCCATCGGTGTTATAGAGGAGACAGAAGGGGAGGTCCATCTGTGTTGTGTATAGGAAACAGAAGGAAGGTCCATCTGTGTTATAGGAGACAGAAGGGGAGGTCCCATCTGTGTTTGTATGAGAAAGAAGGAGAGGTCCATCTGTGTTGTGTTATAGGAGACAGAAGGAGAGGTCCATCTGTGTTGTATCGGAGACAGAAGGAGTCCATCTGTGTTTGTTTATAGGAGACAGAAGGGAGAGATCCATCTGTGTTATAGGAGACAGAAGGAAGAGATCCATCTGTGTTATAGGAGACAGAAGGAGAGGTCCATCTGTGTTATAGAGACAGAGGAGAGGTCCATCTGTGTTATAGGAGACAAGAAAGGGGGTTCATCTGTGTGTGTTGTAGGAGACAGAAGGAGAGACATCTGTGTTATAGGATACCAGAAGGAGAGTCATCTGTGTTACAGGAAACAGAAGGAGAGATCCATCTGTGTTGTAGGAGACAGAAGGAGAAGGTCCATCTGGTTGTAGGAGACAGAAGGAGAGACCCATCTGTGTTATAGGAGACAGAAGGAGAGGTCCATCTGTGTTGCTGTTGTAGGAGACAGAAGGAGAGGTCCATAGTGTTTGTGTTATAGGAGACAGAAGGAGAGGTCCATGGTGTTATAGGAGACAGAAGGAGAGGTCCATCTGTGTTATAGGAAGACACGAAGGAGAGTCCATCTGTGTTGTGTTATAGGAGACAGAAGGAGAGTCCATCGCTGTGTTGTTGTTGTAGGAGACAGAAGGAGAGATCCATCTGTGTTATAGGAGACAGAAGGAGAGGTCCCATCTGTGTTGTTGTGTAGGAGACAGAAGGAGAGTCATCTGTGTTAATAGGACGACGAAGGAGAGGTCCATCTGTGTTGTGTTTTATAGGAGACAGAAGCAGAGGTCATCTGTGTGTGTTATAGGAGACGAAGGGGAGGTCCATCTGTGTTATACGGAGACAGAAGGAGAGTCCATCTGTGTTGTTTATAGGAGAACAGAAGGAGAGGTCCTCTGTGATATAGGAGAACAGAAGGCAGAGTCATCTGTGTTAAAGGAGACAGAAGGAGAGGTCCATCTGTGTTGTAGGAGAACAGAAGGAGAGGTCCATCTGTGTTGTGTATAGGAGACAGAAGGAGAGATCCATCTGTGTATAGGAGACAGAAGGAGAGGTCCATCTGTGTTGTAGGAGCACAGAAGGGGCCATCTGTGTTGTGTTATAGGAGACCAGAAAGGATCCATCTGTGTTATAGGAGACAGAAGGAGAAGGTCCATCTGTGTTTGTAGCAGACAGAAGGAGAGGTCCATCTGTGTTATAGGAGACAAGAAGGAGAGGTCATTTTGTGATGTGTATAGGAGAACAGAAAGGAGAGTCCATCTGTGTTGTGTTATAGAGAACAGAAGGAGAGGTCCATCTGTTTATAGCAGACAGAGGAAGATCGCATCTGTGTTATAGAGACAGAAGGAGAGGCCCATCTGTGTTGTATGGAGAACAGAAGGAGAGGTCCATCTGTGTTATAGGAGACAGAAAGGAGAGGTCCTTCTGTGTTGTGTTATAGTAGACACGAAGGAAGAAGGTTCCATCCTGTGTTTAAATAGGAGACAAAAGAAGGAGAGATCCATCTGTGTTATAGGAGACAGAAAGGAGACAGACATGGCTATAGTCAGTGTTCCTCACTATAATAACACAGGAGCCTCTTGATAAATGTCTCAAGGTCCCGTTCAACCGTCTTACAAGACAGCGCCACAATGCAGATCATTTTATTTTAGTTTTTAATCTCCCCCTCATTCCAGATATTAGGCTGGGAGTGTTAGTCTCCTTAGGGACGCCAGGACACCGCCGTGTTTGTCTGCTTAGGGACGCCGGACACCGCCCGTGTTTGTCTGCTTGGGACGCGGGCACCGACCCGTGTTTGTCTGCTGAGGCGCCGGGGACACGCCCGTGTTTTCTGCTTAGGGGACGCCGGGACATCCGGGCCGGTGCTCGTCCGGCGTCCCTAGTATTGCTATGCTGCACATTAAGGGCACGACGCCTGTGGACGCGACGTCTAAAGTAACAAAAAAAAATACTAAAAGTAGTGGGACAGTTACATAAAAACACTGGGGTGTCCCGTCTCCCTAGCAGAAACCGAGCCAGTCGTTTTCCTTTACCACGCGGCTAACCCCTGCACAGACAGACGGGTATTGTCTGCTGAGTTATATAAACACTACCAGTTATATACACACTACCCAGTGATCTCCAGAGTAGTTAGCTGTAATAGAACAGAGGGAAATGTCTCCTCTCCCAGTGATCTCCAGAGTAGTTAGCTGTAATAGAACAGAGGGGAAATGTCTCCTCTCCCAGTGATCTCCAGAGTAGTTAGCTGTAATAGAACAGAGGGGAAATGTCTCCTCTCCCAGTGATCTCCAGAGTAGTTAGCTGTAATAGAACAGAGGGGAAATGTCTCCTCTCCCAGTGATCTCCAGAGTAGTTAGCTGTAATAGAACAGAGGGAAATGTCTCCTCTCCAAGTGATCTCCAGAGTAGTTAGCTGTAATAGAACAGAGGGGAAATGTCTCCTCTCCCAGTGATCTCCAGAGTAGTTAGCTGTAATAGAACAGAGGGAAATGTCTCCTCTCCCAGTGATCTCCAGAGTAGTTAGCTGTAATAGAACAGAGGGGAAATGTCTCCTCTCCCAGTGATCTCCAGAGTAGTTAGCTGTAATAGAACAGAGGGGAAAATGTCTCCTCTCCCAGTGATTCTCCAGAGTAGTTAGCTGTAATAGAACAGAGGGAAATGTCTCCTCTCCCAGTGATCTCCAGAGTAGTTAGCTGTAATAGAACAGAGGGGAAATGTCTCCTCTCCCAGTGATCTCCAGAGTAGTTAGCTGTAATAGAACCAGAGGGGAAATGTCTCCTCTCCAGTGATCTCCAGAGTAGTTAGCTGTAATAGAACAGAGGGAAATGTCTCCTCTCCCAGTGATCTCCCAGAGTAGTTAGCTGTAATAGAACAGAGGGGAAATGTCTCTCTCCCAGTGATCTCCAGAGTAGTTAGCTGTAATAGAACAGAGGGGAAATGTCTCTCTCCCAGTGTCTCTAGAGTAGTTAGCTGTAATAGAACAGAGGGGAAATGTCTCCTCTCCCAGTGATCTCCAGAGTAGTTAGCTGTAATAGAACAGAGGGGAAATGTCTCCTCTCCCAGTGATGAAGATATCCTTGACCTCTTTATGATGATCTCTGTCTAGTGAGACGCCAATATAAATAATACAACATGAAACAGCTGTTGTGTGCGTTTTTTCCTTTGACTACTTTCTAACCTCTGGGCTTCTCCCTCCTCCCTCCCTCCTCCCTCAAATTTCTGTTTGACCTTTAATTAATATTCTTCCTCTCTTTCTCTCTCTCTCCTCTCTGTCTCTATCTCTCTGTCTCTCTCTATCTCCTGTCTATCTATATGTCTCTCTCTCTCTCTCTCTCTCTCTCTCTCTCTCTCTCTTTTCTATCTCTCATGTCTCTCTCTCTCTCTCTACTTATCTCTTATCTCTTATGTTCTCTCTCTTCTCTCTATCTTTATCTCTATGTCTTCTCTATATATATTTATCTCTATGTCTCTCTCTCTATCTCTCTCTATCTTTATCTCTATGTCTCTATCTCTCTCTCTCTCTCTATCTTTATCTCTATGTCTCTCTATCTTTATCTCTATGTCTCTATGTCTCTCTATCTTTATCTCTATGTCTCTCTCTCTCTAGGGGCTGTTCTGAGCTGTACCGTATCCCCATGGTAGAGTACAAGTTGGACAGTGAGGGGACGCCATGTGAGTACAAGACCCCGTTTAGACGAAACACCACCTGGCACAGGGTGCCCACGTCAGCAGGTCAGCCGTCCAATCCCAACACCAACCCCCCTGCCCGGTGCTCCCCCACCCAGAGACACCCCGACCGGGCAGGCAGAGACAGGATGGGACAGCAGGTCCTCCAGCAGGGACAGACTGCTATCCCACGATCCACCTCCTTCGATAGAAAGCTGCCAGACGGATCCAGGTAAGGAACCACTGAGCTGAGCACCTGGACAAACCTTACAATGTGTTTCTCTTGTTCTCACACTCTCTGCCCCTCTCTCTCTCCCTGGTTCGCTTAACTCTCTTTCCTTCTCTCTCTCTCGCTTTCTGTCGCACCCACTCTTTCACTCTCACGATCACCATTTATCTCTCTCTCTATCTCAAACAATCGCTCTCTCACAATCTCAATCACTATCCTTCTCTCCTCCCCATCTCTCTCTCTATCTCTCTTCTCATTGGAGAGTAGTTTAGTTTTTTTAGGTTATATTGTCTCACTATCACGTATAGGGGAGGTGGGATCGTTGAGGTTGGTTCTCTCTCGAGGGCGCAACCAGTGGGAGGGGCTGGTTGTCATGGCCACTCGTGGAGGTTTGGAGTTTGAAAAACGTATTCAGCGGCATGGGGTGAAGATTCCCGCTGAGGCAGGGTGTTCCGTGGAAGAACGTAGCTCATGGGCGCTGTCATTGGGTATGAAATCAGCCTCAAGGATGAATAGCGCTGTAGTAATATTGTTAGATTCCATTGAAAAGGTGAAACTGTAACGGCCGTGTATTTCGTCCTCCTCATCGGACGAGGAGAGGCGAGAAGGATCGGAGGACCAATGTACAGCGTGGTAAGTTTCCATGATTTAACCTCTAACGAGCCTCTACCCCGGGTCCGGGAGCACCCCCCATCCCCCCACACACTGATTAGCATAGCTAGCATAGCTTCACAAGTAGATAGTAGCATCTAAATATCATTAAATCACAAGTCCAAGACACCAGATGTTGTCATACTCGCTCTAACTTTTAATAACCCTCCCTCAACCACCTCTTCAACCTCATATGACAAAGGCAAAAACCCTCTTGAGAACAGGATGGCCACACCCTCCACTTTTTGAGCTTTTGTGACTAAACACCAGTCTCCCCCTCCCCACTCATGTTGCCACATAACTTCATTTCCCATATTACTATGCGTTTCTTGTAGAAAACATTTGTCCTTTCCCTTTTAAACTCGTAAACTACGGCTCTTTTATAGTGTTACGACTGTGTCTGAACTATTTCATTTCCATCAGAATTTATATCACTTGTCACTCGTGCGACCACGTTCTTGAGTCTAGAGATTTCTGGGCTTGTCAAACATCCCCCGTCTCTCCTTGGTCAAATTCTGAAATTGACGGACCTTCTCAATCCAATACTCCTTCCACCCATTTTTCTCGCTATTTTGTAGTGACGCATCAGATGCCTCACTATCGCTTCCCTCCCCAGAAGAAAACTCCATCTCTACTTCCTGTTTATCCTCAACTGATTTATCATCTCTACGTCCTGTTTATCCTCAACTGATTTATCATCTCTACCTTCCTCTTGAATTAGAACCTTCATCACCCCTTAAATTCTTCCTCTTCCTCCTCGTTACTTTGAAATAGCTGCTTCATTTCCATTGTTTCAATCTCCTCTTGAACTCCCATTTCATTCTCCAGCACCCCCTCAGCGACCTCATGTCGCATCTCTACCTAACCCCCGTCTTCTCCCTGTCTACCCCCCCCCCTCCCTGCTCTACCACAACTTCCCCGTAGCCACATTGCTCTCTTTTCTATTTCTCCCACCACATCTTCCCACCTTCTCCTGAACCCTCAGCCTGTTCATCCCTTCTCCTGAACCCTCAGCCTGTATCCCTTCTCCTAACCCTCAGCCTGTTCATCCTCTCCTGAACCTCAGTCTGTTCATCCTTCTCCTGAACCTCAGCCTGTTCATCCCTTCTCCTGAACCTCCTGTTCATCCCTTCTCCTGAACCCTCAGCTGTTCATCCCTTCTCCTGAACCCTCACCTGTTCATCCCTTCTCCTGAACCCTCAGCCTGTTCATCCCTTCTCCTGAACCTCAGCCTGTTCCTCCTTCTCCTGAACCCTCAGTCTGTTCATGGCCTTCTCCTGAACCCTCAGCCTGTTCATCCCTTCTCTCTGAACCCTCAGCCTGTCTCTTCTCCTCTGAAACCTTCTCTGTTCATCCTCTCTCCGAACCCTCAGCCTGTTCATCCCTTCTCCTGAACCTCAGCCTGTTCATCCCTTCTCCTGAACCCTCAGTGTCTGTTCATCCTTCTCCTGAACCCTTCAGTCCTGTTCATTTCCTTCTCCTGAACCCTCAGCTGTTCATCCCTTCTCCTGAACCCTCAGCCTGTTCATTCCCTTCTCCTGAACCCTCAGCCTGTTCATCCCTTCTCCTGAACCTCAGCTGTTCATCCCTTCTCCTGAACCCTCAGTCTGTCATCCCTTCTCCTGAACCCTCAGCCTGTTCATCCCTTCTCCTGAACCTCAGCCTGTTCATCCCTTCTCCTGAACCTCAGCCTGTTCATCCTTCTCCTGAACCCTCAGCCTGTTCATCCCTTCTCCTGAACCCTCAGCCTGTTCATCCCTTCTCCTGACCTCAGCCTGTTCATCCTTCTCCTGAACCCTCAGCCTGTTATCCCTTCTCAGTGGTGCTTTAGCTGCACCAGAGCTAGTGCTCCTTCCGGGCTGCGTTCTCTGGACAATTACGCACCAAATGCCCTGCTCTTCCACACCAAAAGAATGTCATTGATTCAGTAGAAGCGTAGAACATAATCAAACCTTCACCTTAAAACTGAACGCTAAATTCATTCGTCAGTATTTTCTTGAAAATCATGTGCTCTTGTCTCCTATGAGACACGACTAGTTTAGCAAAGGAGATTTGCATCCAAAAATATCTTCTCTAATGTAGAAACAAGTTGTCCCTGAGGAGATAACTCTCCCTCCGACACTTCACCTCTAACAAATGGTATTTAGAAAGTAGAACTTTCTACTCCAGATTCATAGCAGGAAATACATCTGTGCTCTGTACACAACACACTCTCAATACAAAGAGAATACCAACGTCTGTCTCCACAACACCACTCTCAACTATCCATAAGAGGAATACAACGTCTGTGTCTCCTTTAACCAACCATATCCATATTATCTGTACCGTTCGTAAAAAAAACCAACTCCATATATAAATATAAAGGGGAATACCAACGTCTGTTGCTCCTGTAACACAACACCACTCTCAACTATCCATAAGAGGGAATACCAACGTCTGTGTCCCAACACCACTCTCAACTATCCATAAGAGGGAATACCAACGTCTGTTGTCCAACCATCCACTCTCACTATCCATAAGAGGAATACTGAACGTCTGTGTTCCATACACCACGTCTCAACTATCCATAAGAGGGATACCAACGTCTGTGTCTCCTGTAACACAACACCACTCTCAACTATCGTATTGTCACGTCCTGACCATAGTGCTTGTGTTTTGCTTGTTTTAGTGTTGGTCAGGACGTGAGCTGGGTGCATTCTATGTTGTGTGTCTAGTTTGTCTGTTTCTGTTCAGCCTAATATGGTTCTCAATCAGAGGCAGCTGTCAATCGTTATCCTGATGAGAATCATATATAGGTGGCTTGTTTGTGTTGGGATTTTGTGGGTGGTTGTTTTCTGTGTCAGTGTTTGTGCACACGGGACTGTGACGGTCAGTTTGTTTTTGTTATTTTGTAATTGTATATTGTTTTCATGTTATATAACTTCTTGGAACTATAGGGGTGTGTTCCGCATTAGCATATTTGGGTCTCCAAATTAAACTGCCTCGTGCTAAATTCTTGATCGTACAATATGCATATTATTGTTATTATTGGATAGAAAACACCTTCTATTTCTATAGAAGTTGGAATTTGTCTCTGAGTGGTACAGAACAATTTCTACAGCACTTTTCATGACAGGGTTCAGATTTTCAGAAATTTTTACCTCTGATCTGGAGTCTGTTTTTAAGGCGACAGTGAATGCTATGAAGAAACCGACACTGCCTACGTCTTCCTCTGGGTGTCTGTACGTCATCACGTTTTGAATGAAATCGATGGGACATTCACAGCCATTATAAAAGACCAAAATGTATAGGGACCGCCTTTCTCGTCGTGCGCTGAAGCGTGAAGGCCATCGGACTTGCCTCGTTCCAAATCGTTGTCTAACCCAATATTTCTCCGGTCATGTTTTCAGTCGTTATAGTTGTTAAAACATCATAATGTAGTTAATTTGAACCGTTTATAGCAATTTATATCCGTTTAGTGCGATTTTGAGGAATTTATTTGTTGTGCACTCTGAAACTTTGACACGTTTTGGGGTGTCGGTCGTTGGTGGTGGACATTTCGAAGGACAGAGGACATCTATCGACCAAAAGACGTTTATAACATAGAAAGGATACATTGCCCAAGAATCTGATGGAAGAACAGCTCAAAGTAAGCAATATTTAATTGATAAATCGTGTTTTCTGTCGAAATATTTAAACGCATATTTCGCCATTTTGTTGGTATATGCTTCACTTGGCGAACCCTGTATGAAAAGTAAGGATAATTTTAAAATGTAAATCAGCGGTTGCATTAAGAACTAATTTGTCTTTCGATTCCTGTCAACCCTGTATTTTTTAGTCAGTATATGATTAGTTTCAATTAAACTAGATCATCTGATAGATGACGTCAGACATATTGAGGCTTGATTTCCTAGTATTTTTATGTGTAACCACGGTTTTGTATGGCTAAATATGCACCTTTCGAACAAACTGTATATGTATATTGTAAATGATGTTACAGGAGTGTCATCGGAAGAATTCTGAGAAGGTTAGTGAAAAAATTAATATATTTTGGCGGTGTTACGTTATAGCGCTCTTTGGCTGGAATCGATGCCTGGTAACGTTTGCACATGTGGTATGCTAACTTATCGATTTATTGTGTTTTCGCTGAAAAAACCTTAGAAAATCTGAAATATGGTCTGAAATCACAAGAACTGGGTCTTTCCATTGCTATGCTTTGTCTATTTTTATGAATGTTTTATGATGAGTAAATTGGTCATACACGTTGCTCTATCTAGTAATTCTTAGTCGATTTGTGATGGTCGGTGCAATTGTAAACTGTGATTTCTACCTGAAATATGCACTTTTTTCTAACAAAAACTATCCTATACCATGATATGTTATCAGACTGTCATCTGAAGAGGTTTTTTCTTGGTTAGTGGATATCAATACTCTTAGTTGAGGAATGGTGATAGCACCTGAAGGAGTAAGAAACTGATGGAGTTAGAATAGTGGTGTATTTTGCTAACGTGTTTAGCTAATAGATTTACATATTTTGTCTTCCCTGTAAAACATTTTAAAAATCTGAATGTGGCTTTATTCACAAAGATCTGTATCTTTC
>NW_019944883.1:51451-68221 GCF_002910315.2 Salvelinus sp. IW2-2015 | reverse complement strand
GGGAGTTCAAGAGGAGATTGAAACAATGGAAAATGAAGCAGCTATTTTCAAAGTACCGAGGAGGAAGAGGAAGAATTTAAGGGGTGATGAAGGTTCTAATTCCAAGAGGAAGGTAGAGATGATAAATCAGTTGAGGATAAACAGGACGTAGAGATGATAAATCAGTTGAGGATAAACAGGAAGTAGAGATGGAGTTTTCTTCTGGGGAGGGAAGCGATAGTGAGGCATCTGATGCGTCACTACAAAATAGCGAGAAAAATGGGGTGGAAGGGAGGTATTGGATTGAGAAGGTCCGTCAATTTCAGAATTTGACAAAAGGGAAGACGGGGGGGATGTTTGACAAGCCCAGAAATCTCTAGACTCAAGAACGTGGTCGCACGAGTGACAAGTGATATAAATTCTGATGGAAATGAAATAGTTCAGACACAGTCGTAACACTATAAAAGAGCCGTAGTTTACGAGTTTATAAAGGGAAAGGACAAATGTTTTCTACAAGAAACGCATAGTAATATGGGAAATGAAGTTATGTGGCAACATGAGTGGGGGAGGGGGAGACTGGTGTTTAGTCACAAAAGCTCAAAAAGTGGAGGGTGTGGCCATCCTGTTCTCAAGAGGGTTTTTGCCTTTGTCATATGAGGTTGAAGAGGTGGTTGAGGGGAGGTTATTAAAAGTTAGAGCGAGATATGACAACATCACTGTGTGTTTAATAAATGTATATGCCCCAGTAGTGGCAGAGAGGGTATGTTTTTAGAGAGATTATCAATTACCATTGAGAAATGTAATACTGAGGATTATTTCAGGAAATGTTTGAGTTTTTTCTGGGAGAGGTGGAGATATCAAAAGGACAGTTTTTTATCCCTTCAACCGTGGTGGGAAAATCAAGATTCAACATATCTCTAATCAATGCTCAATGAATGTCACCAGAGATATCACCAGATCAATGAACGGCTTAGAGTCTCAAATAGTGGAATTCCTGACGATGGTTAAGACCACAGGAGATCGAGGCCATACTCAGTGTATTGAAAGTTAACAGTGGCTCGAGTGCTCTTTTTAAAGTGTGTAGAGGTATTAGAGGTATTAGGCAGGGGTGTTCGTTGTCGGGAATGTAATATTTCATCGCTATAGAGCCGTCAATAAATATCATTAGAAGTCGCATTGAAGGTGTGTTCCTTTCAGAGGACATTCCTCCTATTCGTCTCTCAGTCTATGCTGATGATGTAGTTATTTTAGTGAAAAATCAAGCGGAGGTGGATAGCTTTAGTTTCGGTTGATCGGTTTAGGTGAATATCCTCTGCAAAGGTAAATTAGGACAAAAGTTGTGCTTCACAGATTGGGAAATGGTCTGGAGGGATCATGGCTTTGCCAAGGGGGCTGAAATGGTGTAAGGGAGGTTTCAAGTATCTTGGAGTCTGCCTAGGGGATGAGGGGACAATGGGAAAAAATGGAATGGGGTGGTTGAAATGGTGGAAGGAGGATGAGGAGATGGCGTTGGCTGCTATCTCGTATGTCATACAGGGGCCACACTATTACTGTTAACAATGTGGTTGCTTCTGCACTCTGGCATCGGGTGTCATGTTTAGAGACACCGTCTGGCCTTCTGGCCAAGATACAAGTGATTATTGTAGATTTATTTTAGGATAAATATCACTGGGTTCCACAAAGTGTTTTGTATTTGTCAGAAGAGGAGGGGGGACAATGTGTTGTACATCTTTCTAGTAGGGCTGCTGTTTTCAGGTAACAGTTTATTCAAAGGTGATTTATGGACCATAAAATGTGGTGTGGAGAGGGGTGGCAGGTCTGGTATTACAGCAGGTAGGGGGATTAGGTTTAAAGAAGGCTTTATTTTTGGTTGATAGTATCCAGATTTCTAGGGATGGAGTACCTCCGTTTTACCGAGGCATTCTTAGGGTTTGGAGTATAATGAAGGTGTCCAGACACACTAAGGCTGAGTCAGTGCATTGGCTGCTGGAGGGACCTCTGGTGTTTGGAGTATAATGAAGGTTGTCCTAGATCACTAAGGCTGAGTCAGTGCATTGCTGTTGGAGAACCTCTGGTGTATTATGGGGCAAGACTGGATTCTACAACTGAAGCTGTTCCACATTCTCCAAGATTCAGGTGAAGGGCAACATCATCAACCTAAATCAGTTAATGGACATGGCTGGCCCACATTCATGGATGGAGGACGCGTGGCAAAACATTTGGGGTTGAGGTCAGAAAGGATTCTCGCGACAACTGCTGTAAGGTTGCAGAGAAGACTCTGTCAGCAGAAGAGTGGATTATGCTCAACAGTCACAAGAAAAAAGGCACAAGATGAAGATGCCCCATTTCCCAGACTAGGGATTACTCCCAATACCAGAGTCAGAAAGACTAGGGATTACCCCCAATATCTCAGAGTCAGACAGACTAGGGATTACACACAATATCCCAGAGTCAGACAGACTAGGGATTACACCCAATATCCCAGAGTCAGAGCAGACTCAGGGATTACCCAATATCCAGAGTGCAGACAGACTAGGATACACCCAATATCCATGTCAGACAGCTAAGGATTACTCCCAATATCCCAGATCAGACAGACTAGGGATTACACCAAATATCCAGAGTCAGACAGACTAGGGATTACACCCAATATCCCAGAGTCAGACAGACTAGGGATTACACCAATATCCAGTGTCAGACAGACTAGGGATTACACCCAATATCCCAGAGTCAGACAGACTAGGGATTACACCCAATATCCCAGAGTCAGACAGACTAGGGATTACTCCCAATATCCCAAAGTCAGACAGACTAGGGATTACCCCAATATCCAGAGTCAGACAGACTAGGGATTACCCCCAATATCTCAGAGTCAGACAGACTAGGTATTACACCCAATATCCAGAGTCAGACAGACTAGGGATTACACACAATATCCAGAGTCAGACAGAATAAGGATTAACACAATATCCCAGAGTCAGACAGACTAGGGATTACACCCAATATCCAGAGTCAGACAGACTAGGATTACTCCCAATATCCCAGAGTCAGACAGACTAGGGATTACACCCAATATCCCAGAGTCAGACAGACTAGGGATTACACCCAATATCCCAGAGTCGACAGACTAGGATACTCCCAATCCAGAGTCAGACAGACTAGGGATTACTCCAATATTCCAGAGTCAGACAGACTAGGGATTACACCCAATATCCAGTGTCAGACAGACTAAGGATACTCCAATATCCAGATTCAGACAGACTAGGGATTACACCAAATATCCAGAGCAGACAGACTAGGGATTACACCCAATATCCAGAGCAGACAGACTAGGGATTACACCCAATATCCAGTGTCAGACAGACTAGGGATTACACCCAATATCCCAGAGTCAACAGACTAGGATTACACCCAATATCCCAGAGTCAGACAGACTAGGATTACTCCCAATATCCCAAAGTCAGACAGACTAGATTACCCCCAATATCCCAGAGTCAACAGACTAGGATTACCCCCAATATCTCAGAGTCAGACAGACTAGGGATTACAACCAATATCCCAGAGTCAGACAGACTAGGATTACACACAATATCCCGAGTCAGACAGATAAGATTAGACACAATATCCAGAGTCAGACAGACTAGGGATTACACCCAATATCCCAGAGTCAGACAGACTAGGGATTACTCCAATATCCCAGAGTCAGACAGACTAGGGATTACACCCAATATCCAGAGTCAGACAGACTAGGATACACCCAATATCCAGAGTCAGACAGACTAGGGATTACTCCCAATATCCCAGAGTCAGACGGACTAGGATTACACCCAATATCCCAGAGTCAGACAGACTAGGGATTATCCCAATATCCCAAAGTCAGACAGACTAGGGATTACCCCAAATTCCCAGAGTCAGACAGACTAGGGATTACCCCAATATCTCAGAGTCAGACCAGACTGGGATTACACCCAATATCCCAGAGTCAGACAGACTAGGATTACACACCAATATCCCAGAGTCAGACAGAATAAGGATTAGACACAATATCCCAGAGTCAGACAGACTAGGGATTACACCCAATATCCCAGAGTCAGACAGACTAGGGTTACTCCAAATCCAGATCGACAACTAGGATACACCCATATCCAGAGTCAGACAGACTAGGATTACACCCAATATCCCAGAGTCAGACAGACTAGGATTACCCCAATATCCCAGAGTCAGACAGACTAGGGATTACTCCCAATATCCCAGAGATCAGACAGAAAGGAATTATTAATGGGTTTGAGAGGGTTGGAAGAGTGGGTTTGATGAGGTAATGGGAAGGAAGTTATATAGGGGGTGTTCAAAGTTTTAAAAAAAGGTTAATTGAAAACAGAAAAGACACTCCTTGGAGGTAAAACTGGCCTTGATGACAAGGTAAAGCCAGCATGGAGAGCACTCAACACCTTGACTAAAGGGACTGGTAATTAATGGAGGGTGATGATACAAGTAAGCCACCTTACTAAAGGACTGGTGATATTATGGAGGTGATGATGACAGGTAACCATCGTTACTTAAAGGGACTGGTATATTAATGTTAGGGTATGATGACAAGGGGTACCATCTTAAAGGGGACTGGTGATATGTAATGGAGGGTGATGATACAAGGTAACCACCGTTACTAAAGGGGCTGGTGATATGTAAATGGAGGGTGATAGACAAGTAACCCACCGTTACTAAAGGGGGACTGGTATATATTAATGGAGGGTGAGATGACAAGGTAACCACCGTTACTAAAGGGGACTGTGATATGTAATGGAGGGTGATGATTACAAGGTAACCACCGTTACTAAGGGGCTGGTATATTAATGGAGGTGATGATGACAAGGTAACCACCGTTACTAAAGGGACTGTGATATGTAATGAGGGTGATATGACAAGGAAAAGAAAAAAAACAAGTAACCACCGTTACTAAAGGGGACTGGTGATATGTAATGGAGGGTGATGATGACAAGGTAACCACCGTTACTAAAGGGACTGGTGATATGTAATGAGGGTGATGATGACAAGGTAACCACCGTTACTTAAAGGGGGACTGGTGTTATGTAATGGAGGGTGATGATGACAAGGTAACCACCGCTACTAAAGGGACGTGGTGATATGTAATGGAGGATTGATGACAAGGTAGGACCACGTTACTAAAAGGGACTGGTGATATTAATGGAGGGTATGATGACATCATTGCACATAATGCTTTAGTTCTCTCATTAATTCAATGTTGGAGACGGATGTCCTTTATTAATACAAGAGAAACTATTTCACTGTTTTATGGAGTGTGAGAGAAACAAAGCCTCTCTGAAAATACTGGAGTCTCTGTTTACAGCTGTTGGGGAGATTTTCAATAAACAACTGTTTTATGGAGTTATTGGCATGAGCGTAACAATGTACATGTTGCCAAAGCTTTATTTGATAATTACAATATAGAAAAATAAGAATCAAAATTGTCAACAGGACAACAGTACACAACAATAACCAAGGGCCAGAATATCCATACATTGAACAACAGTAAAAGTATACGTAGAGGACATGTGTAGGTGTTGGTTGGTCTGTCGAACACTGTCCTCATCTTATGTCAGGCAGCAATGTAGTGCGCTGCCAACCCACAGCTCTCTGTGTCTCCCCCAACAGGACTGGGGGCCTATCCTCATCAGGGAGTCTTTGAAACCTTGAGATAAGGGTTTCAAATTTGGGAAAATTACACTCTCTAATTGTTTTATATTTTTGACATTTTGTCAGTAAATGCAGCTCCGTCTCAGGATCTGCAGTGGTTGCACAGCCTTTCTCTACAGGGATCCAGGTTTTCCTGTGTCTACCCTTCTCAATGGCAAGGCCGTGCTCACTGAGCCTGTACTTTGTCAAGGTTTTTCTAAGGTTATCTAAGGCTAACCATGTCAAAGTCTCTCTTCGTCTCTCTCTCTCTCTCTCTTCTCTCTCTCCTCTCTCTCCTCTCTCTCTCTCTCTCTCTCTCTCTCCTCTCTCTCTCTCTCTCTCTCTCTCTCTCTCTCTCTCTCTCTCTCTCTCTCTCTCTCTTCTCTCTTCTCTCTCTCTCTCTCTCTCTCTCTCTCTCTCTCTCTCTCTCTCTCTCCTTTCTCTTTCTCTCCCATCTCTCTCGCTCTCATGTACCTCTTTTCTTCTCCTTCTCCTTCATTCAAATTCAAATCAATTCATATAATGATATAGCTGAGTGAGAACCCGTTCTGATATATTCAGAGTTTCTGACGAATTCAGATTGAGGAGAGAGCAACACACACTACCACACACCACACTAAACACACACACGACACCATTATAACATCACCACATACACACATAACAACACTACACACTATACACACACTACACACACTACACACTATAACACACACTACACACTATAACACACACTACCACCACACACCTATAACACACACACACATAACACACACTACACACTATAACACACACTAACAATCACACACTACACACACTACACACTATAACACACACGCTACACACTAAAACACACAACTAACACACACTACACACTATAACACACCACTACACACTAACACATCACTACACACACTACACACTATAACACACCAACACACTATAAACACCACTACACACTATACACACTACAACACACACTACACACACTACACACTATAACACACACTACACACTATAACACACACTACACACACTACACACATAACCCACAACAACTACACATATAACACACACTACCACACACTACAAACTATAAACACACACTACACACTATAAACCACACATACACACTATAACACACACTACACGACTATACACACACAACACATAAACACGGGTCAACTAAACACACACTACACAGCTACACAAACTAACTACACACTGTAACACACACTACACACACAGCACACTATAGAACACACTACACACGTATAACACACACTAACACACACATATACCCCAAAACAACGCTATACAAACACTACACACGTATAACACACACTACACACTAAGAATAAATTAAACACACCATACACATCACATCCCATACAACTATCACACTTGTTACCCCACTACACAGCACCTATAACACACACTACACACAACACACTACCACTAGCACACATAACACACACTACACACACTAATTAACACCACACTTACACGAAACACTTACACACACTACACACTGAAACACTACACACTAAACCACACTATAACTACAGCGAAACACACACTACACACATAACACACTACTAAGCACATATAACACACACTACACACATAACAGCTACACTACTACACACCTATACACACTACAACACTAACACACACTTAACACACTATAACACATCACCTACAGCATACACACACTACACACACTAACACACTATAACACACACACACACACCCACTAAACACACACTACAACACATAACACACACTACAACACACCTACACAACTTAACACACCTAACAAGCACTTAACACAACACATAAACACACCTACACGTATAAACATCAGCTAACGACTACACTAGTAACACAACACACTATACACACACTTAACAGCACACGACACACTACAAAACACACACTAACATATAAACACTACACATTCCATCACACATCATACACATTACACACTACACAGCACACACTATAACACACACTACACACTATACCACACACATAACACTATACACAAACAAATCACTACACACTTAAACACACACGCTATAACACACACTAACACTATACAACACTACACACACTACACACTACACTAAGTGACACACACCTACACACTATACACACACTAAACTATACACACACTAACACATAACACAGCTATAACCACACTATGAACACACACTAACACTATAACACACGTACTACTAACACACACTACACAAGCTACAGCAGCAATAGACTATAAAACAACACTCAGGCACTATACAAAACAACACATACACAGTACCCACTACACGGGAGCGGTGACCCTGAGTAGCCCCAAAAACAAACACAACCTATAACACACTTAAACACAGCGTTAGAAGCACCACGGGACAGCATGTCACACATAACACACGTGCACATAACGACACACACCACATTCCATCACTACCATAACACACACTATACACACGTCCCTATAACACACAGCTACACACTATAACAACCACTACACTATAACACACACTACAGACACACTGACACACGGTAACAACCTACAACACTAACACACACAGCACTACACACACTACACACTATAAAACACACACATAACACACACACTATAACAAGCACTACCATAACAACACTAACATTACACTAAACTACACACACACACACTATAACACACCACTACACACTGATCAACACAGCATATACACACACTAACATAACACACACTACACGACTATTAGCACACCACACATTAACACCCGACACTACATAAACACACTACACACACTACACACTCTAACACAATACACTGTACACACACTACACACATAACACACACACTACAGCACTAATATACACACACTACACGCACTACACACTATAAGCAGCAACACTATAACACACAACTGACACACTATAAACACACTACAATCATATAACGACACAGCTACAACCTATAACACACACTACACACTATAACACACCTCCACTCAAGAACACACCCTAAACCCGCACAACTAAACCCGCGCCGCCACACCTTTTAACACTACCACTAACACACACTAAACTACACACTAAACACTAAACTATAACACACCTTAACACAGCTATAACACACAACACACACTACACACTATGTACCACACTACAGACTAACACACACATACACAACTACACACAACTAACAACTAATAACACACACTAACACACTATACAACACAAGACTATAAACACAACAACACTAACGACGGATATAACACACACTACACACTTATAACACACCTACACACTATACACACATACACACTATAAACACACTAAATACACTACACACACTACAACACACTACACACTATAACACACACTACACACATACAGCACTATAACACAACACTATAAACCACACACTACTACCACATAACACACACTACACATACACACTATAAACACACACGTACACACTATAACACACGACTACCACACTATAACACCACTACACACACTCACACACACTTACACACTATAACACCACTACACACTTATAACACACAGTACACACTATAACACACACTAACACCTAAAACACACTACACACTATACACACAGTACACACACTACACACAGCTACACCAGCACTACCACCATGTAACACACCATACACAGCACTACAACACGTATAACACACACTACACACTATACCACGAACACACTATAACCAGCACCTACCACAGCATCGTTACACACAAACACACACTTACACACTATAACACACGACTACACCACTACACACTATGAACACACGCATACACACTATAACACACACTACACACATAACAATACAACACACATACCCGACTACAACTATAACACAACTACACACTATAACCCACATCAACACACACTTAACACACATCAACATTAAAATACACACACACACACATAACTTACACAACACACTAACACACACTACTAACACTAACACCACCACTACAACTTTACACCACCTACACACACTACGACACTACAACACACTAGCACCACACTACACACTACTAACACACACGTCACCACTATAACACACACTACAGCACTATAACCACCACCACGGTTTATAACACACACTACACACGTTATAACACTACACTGACACACTATAACACACACTACACACGAGTAACACACAGCTACACACATCCACCGAAGTACAGAACACACACTGACACATCTAATCAACACAGCCATCACACAGTAAACACACACACTCGACACAGCTGCCATAACACACAAGCTACACAGCACCTGAAACCGTAACACTATAACACACACTACACACTTATAACACACATCAACAACACACCTATAACACACCACTACACACTATAACTCACAGACTACACACAACTACACACTTAACACATAGACACACCTATACACACAGCTCATAACCACTGAACAGCACACTACACACACACACACAGCTACAACCACTACACAGCGTAACACACACGTACCCACCACTACACCACGTATAGACACACACTACACACTATAAACGACACACTACACACAAACTACACACATAAAACACACACTACCACACCGATAACACACTATAACACGAAACACACACTACACACGTATAACACACACTACCAACACACACTACACACACAACTACACACTATCAACACACACTCACACACACCTGTAAACACAGCACTACACACACATGACACACGTACACACACTACACACACAGCTAGCACACGTATACACAACACTACACACTATAACCACACACTTACACACGTACACACTTAACACACCACTATAACAACCCACTACAACTAACACACGCACACATCACACCATAACACACACGTACACACTTAGACACACACTACACACTACTAAACACTATAACACAACACACCAACATAACCACACACTACACACACTACACACTATACACACTAATAAGCACATACACACATAACACACCCACTATCAACACACTGGACTAACACACACACACACTATAACACACACTACCACACCTATAACAGCACACTACACCTACCACTAAACACACACTACACACACTAACCACCACTACACACACTACACACGTTAACACACACACACACATACACACTACTACACCCACTACTTAAACACACTCTGTAACACACACTACACACACTGACCCACTATAAACAATACACACTATAAAGCAACCACACACTACAACACTTACGAACACACACACTTAACACACACTACACACACTACACAGACTATAACACACACTACACACTATAACACACACTACACACTAAACACACACGATTACACAGCTACACTAAACACAGACTACCACATATAAGACACCACACTTAACACACTACACACACTACACACTATAACACACACTAGCACATCACACATCATACACACACTACACACTATACTACACACGTCACTATAACCACACACTACACACTATAACACACACTACACACTATAACACACACCACTTAAAACACACACTTATACCACACACACACTGTAAAGCGACTACACTATAACACACACTACACCCACTACCCACAACCACTATACACACACTACACACTGATAACACACCACTGACACACTACCATATCACACGACACCTACACCACTATAAACAACACACCACTACACACATAACACACACTTTACATCCACTACACACTATAAACACACTACGACACTATAACACACACACAAACGATAACACACACTACACACTATAACACACACTACACACACTACAACCTACACACACACTACCACACGATAACACACACTACAACCACTACACACATTACACCACTAATATAAACGACACCCACACTACACAACTATAAACACACATACACACTATACACACACCCTACACAGCCTATAACACACCTACACACAGTTACACAACTACAATATAACACACACTACACACAAATCACACACTATACACACAGTTACACACTAACCACACTGACACACTAATTAACACACACTACACACTATAACCACACACACACTACGACATATACACACACTCACTACACACTCACATAACACACTACACACGTATAACACACCTACACACTATAACGACACACTACACACTTACACTAACTACAACACATACCACACACTACACACTATAACCACACACTAACACGTATAAACACACTACACATACACACATACACACTACTACACACACTAGCACACGAACACAACTACACATAACACACCTATAACCACACACTAACACATACCACTAAACTAACACCACTACACACACACACTACACACACTCACCTGAACCACACTCCACTACACACTATACACACTACACACATACACACTACACACACACTAACCAAAACACACTAACAGCACATAACAGTAACACAATCCAATACACACACTAGCGACACTATAAACCACATTACACACGATACACACATCACACGTAAACACACTATACACACACACACACTAACACTACACACACTAACACACACGTAACACTTACACACTTTACACAGCCAAAATAAAAACCCTCACCACAACACCCCACTACACATCGACACTCACACACTACAACATACCGCACACACTACTCAGCCTACACTATACACACACTACACACTAAGCGACACACGTACACTACAACGCACAACACACTATAAACGACATACACACTATAAGCACACACTACACACTTAACGTATGAACACACACTCACCACACAGGACACCACACTACAGCACTATAAACACACGACTACACAGCTGGATAACACACACTACACCAATTACACATATAACCACACAACACCACTATAAACACAACACGACCCTACATAACACACCACTCACACACCATACACACACTGACACACTTATACAACTACACACTAGTAACACACGTAACACACCACCGACACTATACACCACACTATACACCTAAACACACACATAACACACCACTATAACACACACTACACATGAACCCTCCAACTACACCGTATAACACACACTAGACCATACACTACCTTAACACTACACACTTAACACACACTACACACACTAACACACACTACACACCGTGTAACACACATAACACACTACACACTATAACACACACTACAACACTATCACACACTGACACACTACACCACTGATAACACACACTCATAACACACGACTAACCACACACTACACACACTAACACCCACACTTACACCACAGTACACACCTATAACACACCTACACACGATAACACACACTACACAGCACTAACACATCACACTACACACTCTAACACCACACTCACACACTGATACACACTACTAAAACACATAACACCACTATATAAACACTACACTACAACCACTAACAGCACTTTATACACACTACACAACTACACACTGTAACACACACTAACACACACTACAACTATAACACACACTACCACACTATAACACACACTACACACATCATAAACACACACTAACACACTTAAAACACACACACTATAACACTACACTATCACACTATACACACACTACACACTATAAACACACACTACACACTATCACATCACAAACACACCACTTACACACACTACACCACTGTAAAACACTTACACACACTAACACTAACCACACTACACACTACACAACATAATACATAATAGCACATTATTATGAGAAAGGGAGGGAGAAAATGAGAACGAAAGAATAGAGAGAGAGTAGAAGAAGGTAGAGAGAGAGAAGGGAGAGAGAGAGAGAGAGAGAGAGAGAGAGATGAAGGAGAGAGAGAGAAGAGAGAAAGAGAGAGAGAGAAGGAGAGAGAGAGAGAGAGAAGAGATGGTGAGAGACGGAGAGAAGAGAGAGAGACATTGGACCATGTTAGCTAGAATTAAACCTTAGGAAAGAACCTACAAAGTACAGGCTCAGTGAGCACGGCCTTGCCATTGAGAAGGTAGACACAGGAAACCTGGCTCCCTGTATAGAAAGGCTTGAGCAATCACTGCAGAACCTAGTCGAGCTGCATTTTACTACAAAATGTCAAAAATATATAACAATTAAAGTTTAATTTTCCCAAATTGGAAACCTTATTTAAGTTTTCAAAGACCTCTCTGATTAAGAGTAGGCTACCCTGTCCTGTTTGGTGAGACTCAGAGAGCTTGCGGTTGGACAGCGACGACACGATGCTGCTGTGCCATAAATGAGACAGTGTCTGACAGACCAACCATTAAGATCTTACCTCATTAAAAAAACAAACTTCAAATTCAATACCTATGTTAAATGGCTTATGAAACAAATTGAATATGTCATTGATGAACCAATTGCACTTATGGCAGCGAGTGTGGGTCACTTGCAAAACAAAGATGTTCACCCAAATGGACAAACACCCCATTTAAACCCTGCATGCAGAGTTCTGTAAGATTCTTCCTACATGTCCAGAGGAAACTACAAACATGCATGCAGGCAAATTAGGCCAATAATCCATCTAATAATAAAATCAAAATACAGCAATTAAGTTTGGAAACATCTAAAAATACAGTGACCCCTCTCATATCATACCAACCCTTGCAATCCAAGAAGTCTGGAGCAAAGAAAAGTCCCCTCTCCAGCTTTCCTGAGTTCCACAAACCTGTTCTACTAACACAGCTGAAGCCTCAGACCAAACATCAATAATCAGGATAATAAAAGACCTCTCTGATAAGGAGTGGCTCCCGTCCTTTGGGGAGGACCCAGAGAGCTGTGTGCAGCCGCACTTACATTCCTGCCTCCATAAGTTGAGGGACGTGTCTGAACGGTACCAACCAATATCCTACACATGTCTCTAGCTGTTAATACTATTACTGTTTTTCAATTGGATATTCTGACCCTTGGTTATTGTTTCTGTTTGTCCTGTTGACAAATTTGATTCTTATATTTTCAGTATGTGTAATTATCCAAGTAAGCTTGCAACAGGAGCATTGTTACGTCACCAATTAACTCCTAAAACCTTTATTGAAAATCTCCTTGTCAGTGCTCTTCATCTGGCTTTACTTGTCTCAGCTAGCCAATGTCCATTACATATCACCAGTCCCCTTTAGTACGGTGTCTACTCTTTCTTCATTCACCTTCCATTTACCATTATTCACCATGCCCCTTAGTAACTGGTTTACCTTGGTCATTTCATCACCCTTCCATTAACATATACCAGTCCCATTAGTAACGGTGGTTACCTTGTCATCAACACCTCCCATTTAACATTCACATCCCCTTTAGACGGTTACCTTGTCATCATCACCCGTCCATGATACATATCACCACCGCCTTTGAGTAACTGTGGTTACCTGTCATCATCACCCTCATTACATATCACCGAGTCCCCTTGAGTAACGTGTTACTTGTCATCATCACCCGCCCATTAATGTCACCATCCCTTGTAGTACGTGATACGCGTTGTCATCATCACCGTCCATACATATACCGGAGTCCCCATTATAACGGTGTACTTGTCATCATCACCCTCCGATTACATATCACAGTCTTTAGTAACGGTGGTTACCTTGTCATCATCACCCTCCATTACATATCACCAGTCCCCTTTAGTAACGGTGGCTTGTACAGTGCTCTCCATGAGAGGAATGGAAATTCGATATAGGCTGATATTTTTTATATATTTTCTGGGTCAAGGTTTGGCTTTTTCAAGAGAGGCTTTATTACTGCCACTTTTAGTGAGTTTGGTACACATCTGGTGGATAGGGAGCCATTTATTATGTTCAACATAGGAGGGCCGAGCACAGGAAGCAGCTCTTTCAGTAGTTTAGTTGGAATAGGATCCAGTATGCAGCTTGAAGGTTTAGAGGCCATGACTATATACATCAATGTGTGAAGAGATATAGTACTAAAACACTTGAGTTTCTCCCTTGATCCTAGGTCCAGGCAGAGTTGTGCAGACTCAGGACGACTGAGCTTTGGAGGAATACGCAGATTTAAAGAGGAGTCCGTCATTTGCTTTCTAATGATTAGACTCAGAAAGAGGGCCAATTATCTACAAATTCCATATTTTGGGAGGGGCAGAAAACAGTTGTCAACCAGCGATTGAGTTGTGAGACTCTGCTGTAGAGCTCATCACTCCCTCTAACTGGGAGGGGGCCAGAGAAAACTACTCGATGCCGACACATTGTTCTAGCTGATTTACACGCTGAGGCTTGTTGCACTTGGTGACCTCTGAGTTTCATCCTAACATTGTTGGTGCTGACGTGGATAACAATATCCCTATACTCTTTCAATTTGTCAGAGCTAATGGTGGGAGGCTTCGGCGTTTCAGACCCCGTAACGGGAGGAGTAGAGACCAGAGAAGGCTCGGCCTCTGACTCAGACTCGTTGCTTAATGGGGAAAACCGGTTGAAAGTTTCTGTCGGCTGAATGAGCGACACCGGTTGAGCATTCCTACAGCATTTCCCTCCAGAAGCCTTGAGAAAGTTGTCCGGCTGCGGGGACCGTGCGAGGGGATTTATACTAACGTTACTATCTGTACTTACTGGTGGCACAGACGCTGTTTCTTCCTTTCCTACACTGAAATGACCCATGTCTAACGATTGCGTCTGAAGCTGGGCTTGCAGCACAGCTATCCTCGCCATAAGGCGATCGTTCTCCTGTATATTATGAGTACATCGACTGCAATTAGAAGGCATCATGTTAATGTTACTACTTAGCTTCGGCTGGTGGAGGTCCTGCAGAACCATGTCCAGATAAAGCGTCCGGGGTGAAAACTTGAATGAAAAAAGTTGAGCGAGGGAAAAATGTAAAATATAAAACGGTAATTATAAAGTAAAAAACGTAAAGTTGGCAGGTATCAAAGTAAGGTTAGCAACAGAACGCACAGCGGCACAAAAACAAATCTAGAAGTTGTGACCATACTGTAGTCCTACAATGGTCCTGCTCCATACAGTAGTCCTACAATGGTCCTGCTCCATACAGTAGTCCTACAATGGTCCTGCTCCATACAG